>NW_005360124.1:8505936-8518246 GCF_000412655.1 Myotis brandtii | reverse complement strand
CTTTCTTTGCTACTGAGAGCAAATCAGGAAATCAAATTATCCTTTATTTCCATCTTTGCCAGGGGGTGAGGGTGCCTGGATTCTCACCTCCCGCATCTGCTTGGACCTTTTCCTGTGCCCATGATTTCCCTGTTTCTTTTAATGCTTTTTCCCTCCCTGGGCATTTACTCTGGAAACCTTCACTGCTTCTGCACATCCAAGGCCCAAGTGCACGGATATCTGCTACAGACTAGACCAGCGGTTCTCAACCTGTGGGTCGCGATCCCTTTGGCGGTCGAAAGACCCTTTCACAGGGGTTGCCTAAGACCATCCTGCATATCAGATATTTACATTACGATTCATAACAGTGGCAACATTACAGTGAGTAGCAACGAAAATAATTTTATGGTTGGGTCACACATGAGGACCTGTATTTAAAGGGCCAGAAGGTTGAGAACCACTGGACTAGACGATAACCGAGCTGTATCTGGACATCCACGATATTTTGCAAACATCCGGCAGTACGGCCTGTGGGGCGGTGGGGAGAGGGGGGGGAGACTCCATGCAGGGATTAGCGTGGGCTCTGCACCAGCCACCCACCCAGCACGTGGAAAGGGGACGCAGGTCTCAGCCAGCCCCACTGTTCAGCCCTCGCGGTGCTATGGGTCCCCTCTGGCCCGAGCCGTAACCTCGCGAGATCTGAACGGCCGGTCGCCCCAGGACCGGCTTCGCCAACACCCCGCCTCCTGCCGCAGGGGCTTGGAGCACCAGGAGCTTCCGGGCACAGTCCTCCTCCTTCGTGTGCCTCCCAGGCCTCCTGACCCAGAGCCGGTGTCAGAGTAAGTGCTTTATGCGTGAACAGGTGACTGTGAGGTCGGCCTAGTTTCAGCCGCTTGGTCTTAGGGACCTGGGTGTGCGAGCAGAGTATGTGATGGGCCTCGTTGGAGGCTAAAACCGCTTCCTTCTGTTTACACTTGACCGCACGTCCGCGCCACTGTGTGGGATTTGCACACCAAGCCGTGCCTCCCAGGCCTCCCGACCCAGAGCCGGTGTCAGAGTAAGTGCTTTATCCGTGACCAGGTGACTATGAGGTCGGCCTAGTTTCAGCCACTTGGTCTTAGGGACCTGGGTGTGCGAGCAGAGTATGTGATGGGCCTCGTTGGAGGCTAAAACTGCTTTCTTCTGTTTACACTTGACCACCCTCCGGCACCACTGTGTGGGATTTGCACAGCAAGCAACTCGCCAGCTCTCTGGACACCGACCGGGTGTCCTGTAACTCAGTTCAGTTCGGACCCTGTCTCCTGGGGGTCAGCGCCGGGACCGCCCAGATTGAGGGCTGAGTCCTGCAGGACCGCCACCTGGACCCACTTCATAGGCCAATCACACCTCCAGGTGGTCACCTGTCCTCCTGACCAGCTGTTTATAATCAGGTGGGCCCACACCTTATCCATGGGATTGGTTAAGTTGCTAGACTGGCTCACAGAACTCAGAAAAACAGTTTACGTACTTATGTTTAACAGCCAGACGGAAGAGCGCAAGGCACTGGGGAAGGGGCAAGGAGCGTTCATGCCCTCTGAGTGTGCTGTCCTCCCCACCCCCATGTACTCACCAACCCCGTTCTCCAGATCTCTTCAGTCAGTTGTGTTGTTTTTGTTTTTAAATAAATGGAGGCTTATGTGGACGGACATCTGTTCTTTCCTGCTCGTTTCTTTCTCCAACAGGGAGTTCAGTCATTCCCAGCATCCTTCCTGTCCCCCCAGCACAATATCAGGGCGATTTTCAGATTTCCAGGAGACATTAATGACACTGGTCAACTTTTCCAGCACTCTATGCCACTTGGTGACCCCTCGCAATGCTACTGAAGTTTGTGAGTCTAGGCTAGGTCCTGGAGTGGAAATGGCAGTCCTCAAACTCACAACACCTGGGCCAACCTCAGCTACTGCCTTTGCTATTCGTGTCCCTTGGAAATGGAATGAAGCATATCAGGAGTTGGTGACCAGCACTGCAGAGGTCAGGATTGGCAGAGCAAGGGTGGTCATGTATGTGTACAGACCACACATCTCAACTCAGGGTACAGGGCAATTCCTGTTTATAGTCTCTGCCCCAACAAATGTCTTTTGACAAATCATGATTCCTGAGGTTTGTTTACTAGTAGAAATGTGGTCATGATGTCCTTTGATATAATTCATAAATTTTACAAGGACAAACCTCCTCTTAAATACTTAGCCATTCATCTTAACTATCTGTGCTCTTATTATTAGCATTATTTAAAATAAATAAATGAAGGCGTCATTACATAGGTGTGATTGATTAAATCAATGATTTTTAGCTGGTGATTTTGGGTTGTGGGGAGGATTGGCCAGGAAGGGAAGGGTCATGGGTTGTGGGAGCCTATCTCTTGAGAAGTTTTGGGTTTAGTTACTTCCTTTTTTCTTTTTTTTTTAAATTTATTTGGGTGACACTGGTTAATAAAATTATATAGGTTTCAGGTGTATAATCCTGTAATACATAATCTCTTTTGTACTGTGTTCACCACCCCAAGTCAAGTCTGCTTCTATTACCATTCATCCCTCCTTTACCCTCTTCTAAATCTCCCTACCTCCCCGTTCACTCTGGTAATCACCATTCTGTTGTCTGTGTCTATGAGGGTTTTTTTCTTAATCCCTTCATCTTTTTCACTCAGTCCCCAACCCCTCACCCTCTGACAGCTGTCAGTCTGTTCTCTGTATCTATGAGTCTGTTTCTCTTTTGTTAGTTTATTTTGTTCATTAGATTCCACATATGAGTGAAATCATATGGTACTTGCCTTTCTCTGACTGGCTTATTTCACTTAGTATAATGTTCTCCAGGTCCATCCATGCTGTTGCAAAAGGTAAGATTTCCTCCTTTTTTACAGCTCAGTAGTATTCCATTGTGTAAATGTACCCTAGCTTTTTTATCTACCGATGTACTGATGGACACTTGGGTGGCTTCCAAATCTTGGCTATTGTAAATAATGTTGCATTGAATATTGGGGTGCATATATTCTTTCAAATAAATGTTGGGATTTCTTCAGGTATATTCCCAGAAGTGGAATCTTTGGGTAATAAGGCAGGTCCATTTTTAGTCTTCTTGCGGTAGCTCCATATTTGCCACAGTGGCTGCATCAATCTGTATTCCCACCAACAGTGCACCAGAGTTCCATTCGCTCCGCATTCTCCCCAACCTTGTGGTTTGTTGGTTTATTGATGGTAGGCATTCTGACAGATGTGAGGTGATATCACATTGTGGTTTTAATTTGCATTTCTCTGATCATGAGTGCTTTGATCATTGAGCATCTTTTCATGTCTATTGGCCATCTGTATGTCCTCTTTGGAGCAGTGCCCATTGCCCATTTTCAAATGGGATTATTTGTTTTCTTTGTTGTTGAGTTTTATATGTTCTTTATAAATTTTGGATATTAACCCCTTATCAGATGTATCATTGGCAAGTATGTTCTACCAATCAGTGGGTTGTTTCAACAAATTCTAGTTTTGGTATGATTCACACATATCTGGAAAACTATCATTAACATCTGTGGTGACTGTGATTATTGAAGAGGCCTGGGAAAACATTCCTTGAGCAATTTGGAGTTAACAAAAATGACAAAAGTTCTATAAGGAAATTAAAAACAATACATTTAGTTTATGTTCCTATGCTGATTTTAGGAAACTAAAGCTGTCTTGTGTTCTATGTTTGGCTTAGTAGTAACTCTAAGGACTGTAATAGCTCACAGAATATGGGGGTTATTATGTTAAACATTTTATGTGCGTAGTAGATTTCAATGACCACAAATTCTTTACCATTCCACCAGTGATAGGTGGAGTTATTTGTTCTTTTCTTGAATCTATGCTGGCCTTTGTGACATGCTTCACCAATTGAATTCTAGTGGAAGTGACTCTCTGGGATTTAAGGTTAAGTGAAAACAAGGCTTTCCAGCTTTTGTGAAACTCATAAACTCTTGGAACCCAGTTGCCTGACTATGAGGAATCCCAGGTAGTGCTGTGGAGAGGCCCATTGGAGAGAAACTGAGGCCTCTGGCCAACAGATCTAGGTGATCTCCTACCTTATAGCCATTTTGGAAATGGATCCTCCAGCCTCCATAGAATCATGTTAGCAGATGCTTTGGGCAGCAGAGATGAATGCCTCGCCAAACCCTTATTAAATTCCTGACCCACCAAATCATGAGCAAAATAAAATTATTGTTTGAAGCTACTAAGTTTGAGTTGTTTGTTATATAGCAACAGATAAGTAGACTACATGCATTAACTTATTTAATTCTCATAATAACTCTATGAGGGAAGTATGATCATTTATGCCATTTTAATGGTGATGAAATTGATCCATAGCTATTAAATAATTTGCACGAATCTACAACTGATGAGCCTGGGAGATGGGAATTGACTGAATTAAGGTCTGTCTCATTCTAAAGTCCTAATTTTAATTTTGAGCTAAATTGTTAATGTAATTCTACTGTTTGGATTTCAGTTAACATGAAAAAGCAAATTTGTGTATCGAACCTTTAGTTTTTCAGATGCCAAGTTTTGTCTTTTTAATCTTAGGATATTGATGGTTTGTGAACAGATAAGGAGTTTTGGAATTACCTAGAAAGTAAGCATAGTCACTCATCACTGATATAGTGCTGACTTATCCATATCAGCTCTCTGGATCATATCTGAGATCTCTTTCATTTAAGCACAAAGAGGTTCTAAGTACTGAGAAGTAAGACAGAAACCACAACTTGAAAACTATATCATAACTTGCAAGACAGATAACTGTACCAAACCATGACATGCAAGACAAACAAAGCTGATTCCTTTAACACCAGCTCATTCAGACCCCAATGTTCAAGATAAATAACAAACTTGATCTAATAGTAACTGAATAAGGACTTGTATCTTTTAGAGATAAAAACCACTGATTGTTCCAGTAACTCACCTAGGTTACAAATTCTGACCCATCTCTGCCTAGACCTTGCGTAGTATCTTCTACCATAAAACCACCCGATGACAAACCACAGTCCCCCAAACTGCATAAGCACCATTCACTAACTGCCTTAATTTGAGATGTGTCAAGTTCTCATGGTCTGTGTAGCCCAGGGGTCCTCAAACTTTTTAAACAAGGGGCCAGTTCACTGTCCCTCAGACCGTTGGAGGGCAGGACTATAGTTTAAAAAAAAACTATGAACAAATTCCTATGCACACTGCACATATCTTATTTTGAAGTAAAAAAACAAAATGGGAACAAATACAATATTTATATTTGCATGTGGCCCGCGGGCCGTAGTTTGAGGACCCCTGGTGTAGCCCCTTGCTGTAGGAAGTTAATAAAATCTAATCTTACCTTTTCTTTCTTTTTTTGTTTTTTAATTACAAATGTGTTCTGGGGATCTCTGCGTGAACTTGAATAGCAGAAAAAAAGATAAGAATAAACCTAGCTTAGGTGACCGAAAATTAAAAATCAGATATCATATCTTGAGGAATATATTAGTTTCCTTGGGCTGTCCTAACAAAATACCATAGATTAGATGGCTTTAAAATAGAAATTTATTTCCTC
The DNA here is from genome assembly GCF_000412655.1 of Myotis brandtii. Classification (NCBI taxonomy): domain Eukaryota; kingdom Metazoa; phylum Chordata; class Mammalia; order Chiroptera; family Vespertilionidae; genus Myotis; species Myotis brandtii. Next base: position 8,512,693 of record NW_005360124.1, on the reverse strand, counting down.
ATAGTTCTGCAGGCTAGAAATCCAAGCAGGGTTGGTTTCTCCTGAGGCCTCTTTCCTTGGCTTGTAGATGGCCATCTCTTACTGTGTCCTTGCATGCTGTGCGTGTGCATCCCTGGTGTCTGTTCAAATGTCCTCTTCTAACAAGAACACCAGTCAGATTTGATTAGGGTCCAACCCAATAGCCTCTTTTTTACTTAATCACCTCTTTAATCACCCCATCTTCAAATAAAGTCACATCCTGAGGTACTGGGGCTTCAACAGGTGGATTCTGGGGAAAGGGGACACAGTTTATAGCCCATAACAAGGAACATAAGCTGGCTTCGGTTTGAGGGTACTGAAAGAGTGGTCTTTTTTCCTTGATGTTCTAGTCTCGTCATTTAGGTAAATGTGGACCAAACCTTGGTGGAGCCTCCCTCAGCTGGAGGATTGTGAACAACAAATTAGGTTTATCATCAGGACAGGATCCTGGAGCAAATTCCATGAAATGTATTATCCTAGATTTATTTTTCCAACAGTGACACATAGGATGGTGAGTACAACACACCCGGTGGCCAGTGCCTATGACCCTCAGGCTAGCCCCTTTTTCAGTCAATGAAATACAGTAAATGCAAATTAATGAAGGTGATATTATTATAGGGAAAGTAAGGACATTCTCATTCATTTAAAAACATTAATTTGCAAACGTTAGCTGTTTGAAACACAGCAATTTGTTGTGTGGGTGTCCTTATATCCTTCAGCCTTAGGAGGTTGCCTGATACTTTAATAACTAATAGATTTGCTTCAACATTAGTCCCACATGCTGTTGGAAATCCAGTGTTCTTCCCCGTCTCTCCAGAGATCTCCAAATACATATATCTTCAGGTCACAGCCTGCTCTAACTTCCTGCTGCTTCTGAGCCTCCCTAGTTCTTTTCCTGCTATTACCTCTTCTTCCCTAAGAATCTCTTCTTGTGAATATCAACATAGTTCTTGGAAGACCCTATACTAACCAAATGTTTGCATGTCTGCATGAATCCTTTATACACTTATCCCATACGTACATTTCACCTAAATGGCACTTCACTTTTGGTCCAATGATGCCACCTTTCCCATTATTCAACTCTCTATTACACTTCTTTTATTATCTCAGTGGGATTTGGGGAGGAAGGAGAGGGAAATGTATATTCTGTTAGTTATCTTTAACTACTTGTTTTCAAAGGAAAGATATATATTACATTATAGTTAAGGAAATTTCAAAGAGTTAAAATTTCCATATCAAGATGCATGATTCATTCACAGCCCAGGGTTTCTGATTTGAGTTATAGTTGTAAATTTCATTTTTCATACATTATGAAGCTCTGGAATTACCTTTTGGGCAAGAAAAATCTTTCTCTTTAGAGAGTCTGAATAGTTAGCCTAAAGAACTTGAAATAGTATTCAAAGACTTTCTAGTGAAATAAATATTTTGATCAAATATTATTCTGGAATTTCTGAAATAATATGGGAGAAAATTGAATAACTGAAGGCAGGATGTGTAGTTTGTCTAGATTTCTCACAGACATCTACAATGTCTGACAGACATTAGATGCTCAATATATGTTTAATCAGCAAGAAGAATGTTTATTTTTTTAACTCTCAGTTCCTATATTGGCCATGAGAGGTCACTAGTTACCATGGTTAAAAAATTAGAATTAAAAATTATATAAAGAATTTGTTACCTGTAGTATTAATTATAAAATCAGTTTCATCACACTTTATGTGCAATATGATTTCTAATATTTCATCTGAGAGAGGCAGCTTTATTTGGGATAATACCCTAAATTTTCTGCTAAAATAGAACAGCAAATTTCCAGTGTGAACAAAACTATAAGAAGAGTCAAGGAATAATGTATAGATTCCTTCTTAGGGAATGTGGAAAAAGAGAAAATGGTTAAATAATGGAAAGGAAATAGAAAAACACAACAATGAAATAGATAAAGGAGCCCCAGCCGGTGTGTCTCAGTGGTTGAGCATCGACCTATGATCCAGAGGTCATGGTTCAATTCCTGGTCAGGGCACATGCCAGGGTTGTGGGCTCAATCCCCAGTGGGGGGGTTGCAGGAGGCAGCAGATCAACGATACTCTCTCATCATTGATGTTTCTAACTCCCTCTTCCTCTCCTTTCCTCTCTGAAATCAATACAAATATATTTTTAAAAATAGATAAAGGAAGAGAAAGGAGTGAACAAGACTATGAAGAAGAGAAAATAAAAAGAGTATCTTTTGATGTGGAATTTCCTCATTCATTTTTCTTCTACCAGTGCTTCTAAAACTGGAGCGTTGCAGTGGGTAGAATGGTGGCCCCTCCAAAAGATATGTCCCCAGAACCCATGAATGTGAGGCGAAGGGGTGTCTTTGCAGGTGTAATTAAGTCAAGGATCTCTAGGTGGTCCCTAAATCCAATGACAAGTGTCCTAATAAGAGACAGAGAGGAGAAGACAGACACAGAGGAGAAGACCTTGTGAAGATGGAGGCAGAGATTGTAGTGATGAAGCCACAAGGAATGCCGACAGCCACCAGACGCTGGAAGAGGCATGGAAGAGAAGGAGCATTCAGAGGGAATGCAGCCACCCAGTTTCTGGTCATTTGTTATGAGAGCCCTAGGAAACTGATACAAGTGTGCATCAGACTCACCTGAGGGGTTGTTAAAGCACAGATTGCTGGCCCCCACTCTCAGGGTATCTGATTCAGTAGGTCGGAGTCAGGGCTGAGAATTTGCATTTCTAAAGGTTCTTGGGGCATACTGGTATGGCTGATCTGGGAACCATGCTTTGAGAATCAATGTTCTAGACTTGTGGCTTTCAACATGGGCTTTACATTACACATTCACCTGGGATACTTTTAAAACACCTAGAAATTCTGATTTTTATTGTTATTCTTCACTGAAGGATATTTTTCCATTGATTTTTTTTTTTTTTTAGAGAGAGTGGAGGGGTTGTAGGGGGTAGGAAGGAAGGAAGGAAGGAAGGAAGGAAGGAAGGAAGGAAGGAAGGAAGGAAGGAAGGAAGGAAGGAAGGAAGGAAGGAAGGAAGGAAGGAAGGAAGGAAGGAAGGAAGGAAGGAAGGAAGGAAGGAAGGAAGGAAGGAGGAAGGAAGAAAAGGAAGGAAGGAAGGAAGGAAGGAAGGAAGGAAGGAAGGAAGGAAGGAAGGAAGGTCGTTGTGAGAGAGGCATACTGACTGGTTGTCTCCTGTATGCATCCTGACCGGGTTGGGGGAAAAACCTGCAACCCATGTACATGCCCTTGGCCTCATCAAACCGGAGACCCTTTGGTCTGTAGGCAGATGCTCCAAATGCCGGCCAGGGCCTGATTTTTTAAAATTTTTCTGTAATGGGACTTAGGGATCAGTAATTTAAAAAACTTCCTAGGTGATTGCAATTTACAGATGCAAAAAACTGCTACTTTAGACTTTAAAATTCCACCAAAGTAGCCTGTTGATAGGACGAAAAAGGCATTTTTGTTAGACTATAAAAGCAATGACACTGATTTATTAATAAAAAGTTAATTACTATTTTAATTTTAGATAGTCAGAAATGAGAATAATCTATTTTAAACTGATTTTCAAAAATTGTAGGAAGACCTTAGTATTGCAATTCATTCTCAGAGGATGCGAGTCAAAGAATATACTACTCTTTGTATTAGCACAGTATGCTAATAAATGGTTTGGTACAATTCTTTCTGCAGTAGTTCTGAGTATTATCCCTAACTTGATATTAGGTGGGATGCTGCAGTGTTAGAAATGCACATCTTATGGAGCAGGATTTAGAGCTTAAACACTGCCAGCAAGGCAGAATCAGCACATAGAACAGTTACAAGCACAACAGACTTGGATTGGAATCCCACCACTGACAGTAGTATGTATATAACCTATTACAATTTTAAAAGTATCATTTTATTGTCTGTAAAATGGATCCTCATGCATAAATTACATTCCTTAGTTTTTCAGGTTTAAGTATATTCTGTTGATTTTCTACTAGAAAAGTTGAGGTCTCTTAACACTAAGGCTCCCACCAACCCCATCCTAGCTTCTGTTCTCATCCTGTTTATATAGTCATATTATACATTTTTATGAGATTAATATTCACTATTTACATTATTTTGATTATGTAAATATTGTTCAAGCACTATCATACTGTGTAATATAATTACTGTACTTCCTTTGATAACTTTTTGTGTGTTATTTTTCCTGGAGTTTATAATTGCTGTGTTTCTTTTTATATGTTTCAATTTGTGTGTGCCTATCATTATTGTCCCCAAACATTCTGTCAGAATTGTAAATGCCCTTTCTGTATAACTGCAACCATCAGATAATCTATTTGCTTTTCTCCAACCATGGAAACAACTCTCTAAGAGTTGTTTTATCCCACTGCTGCATCCTAGGTTTGGTTCATCTCTAGGTTTGCAGAGCTGCCATCCAGGAACTACTGTCTTCCAAATTCCCCTAACCTTTTCTTTTTTTTTTGTATCTTGTGACTTCTTGGTTTGCTTTCTGCTTTGGTTGGAATTCACACTACAGTAGCTTTTTGAGAAACAATGCATAGGAGATACGAATACTGTCTGATGATACTCTTATTCTCAAGTTTTTAATATGTCCTCTATTTTTTTTCTATTTTAACTTTTAGGATTTTCTTTTAATTCCTGGTGTGCTAACATTTTATAATGACATGCCTTGGTATTTTCGGGTGTTTTATAGACCTTTTCAAGCTATAGATTTATTTTCTTCAGTTCTGAGAAATTTTCTTGTTATATCTTTGATAGTTTCCCCTTCACTTTTTTTTTTGGTTCTCTTTTTCTGGAATTTCTGTTATTCAAATGACAAAATTCCTCAAAAGATACTCTATTTTTCCTGTCTTTTTTCTACTTTCTATCAGTTAAAAAAACCCCACAAAACTTGATGGGAGACATTTTTTGACCTAATCTTCTCAATCTTACTTTGAACTCTTATTTTTAATTTTGGTTATGACAATTTCAATTTTCAAAAATGCTTTCTTTTTTTAAAAGTTCCATTATTTAAAAAAATATCTTGTTCTGTTGTATGAATGTTATACCTTCTTTTATTTTTTGAAGTTGTTAATCATTACTTAAAAAGTTGTTTTAGCTAATGTCCACTATATTGTCAGTGTTTCCTCTGAATCCCTTAATTCTATTTTATTTTTCTGCTTCTGTTTTTTATTTTATTTAAAAAATATTTTTATTGATTTCAGAAAGAGGAAGGGAGAGGGAGAGATAGAAACATCAATGATGAGAGAGAACCACTGACTGGCTGCCTCCTGCACGCCCCCCACTGGAGATTGAGCCCACAACCCCGGCATGTGCCCTTGACCGGAATCAAACCTGGGACCCTTCAGTCCGTAGGCCGATGCTCTATCCACTGAGCCAAACCGGCTAGGGCTTCTGCTTTTCATTTTAGAAATGTGTTAGTTATTTATTGCCTCCAAGCTGAACACTTACTCTTCTATGGTTGCTTCTGTACTACTGTCCCTGAACCTTACAAACTACATTTCCCAGGCTCCTTTACCTATGGTTTCCTCTTAGGCATTTGTGGAGAGTTTACAAGTGGGAGGAAAAGATAAACTTTCTGCTTCTGGCTCTCACAATAGTAGATAGTTGCTGGAAGTTGCTGGTGATTGCTCTGGGGGGTTATGGGTTGTGGAAATTACACACTGCAGGGGTCCATTAAGCAGTAGAAATACCTCTTCGGCATTTCCACTTTGGTCTCTGGGAAGCGGTTTGCTGCCTCTGGCTGTGTCCTTGTAGAGAAGGAAGGAAAGCGAAATGGCCATTGATTTGCTGTTTATGAAGGTTACATCCAAACACATCTCTTTTTCAAGGAAATCAACTCCAGAGATAGTAAATGGGAAATCAATTTACCTCACTAATTCTGTACTCATTGACAGAATTTATTTAAACTTTGCTCTATCCTTCTTGAACAAGTTGGATAAATTACATAAATATGCTGTATATTTTACATCAAGTACTGGAGAGAGAAGCTATGGGAACTTGTTGGATTTGAGATGGATTGGTAGCATCTACAGAAAATTTGTTTATGACACAGCATTTTGCTTGGCCAGGTCCTGTGCTTCATCAGGAAAATGTCACATCTGAATTGGAAATATGGATTTGAAGCCATTCATTTCATTGTATATGAAAACACATCCAGTTTACTTTTCTATCCAGACTAGATTGTATCTTTCAAAGGCCATGGAGTCTTGCTTCAGTTACATTTATCTCCAGGTTAATTTTGGCTTTTGTGTACAAACAGTTACCCTGGGTGTGTGTGTGTGTATGTATGTGTGTATTTGTTAACTGACCACTGTGGCCATATAATTCATCAGAGTTTTCCCATTCTGATTACTTATATGAATGTCAATAAAGAGACAAAGAAAAAGGCAGAGCCAGGCTTATTTTATTTATTTATTTATTTATTTATTGAGTACAACACAGTTTCCCCCTACTTGGTTAAGAAAGAAAAGTTGGGAAACTCTGAGTCTCTGGCCTACAGGCATTGAGTCATTGAATCATTGAGGAGGGATTCCCAGTCCAAGCCATTAGATTAGGACATTGGTTCTCAACTGTCTGGCCCTTTAAATACAGTTCCTCATGTTGTGACCCAACCATAAAATTATTTTTGTTGCTGCTTCATAATGTAATGTTGCTACTGTTATGAATCGTAATGTAAATATCTGATATGCAGGATGGTCTTAGGCGACCCCTGTGAAAGGGTCGTTCAACCCCCAAAGGGG
>NW_005360124.1:8465793-8505919 GCF_000412655.1 Myotis brandtii | reverse complement strand
CATTAGGACAATGCAAATTGGACAAAGACTGCATTTTTTTTTAATCTTGATGGTATGTTTCTAAAGGCGTATTATTTTATAAACTGTCAGCCAATTACATTAGAGTGAGAATTGCATTTATTTGAATTGAGCAATCAACATAAACTGTGTGTGTTCATGGGAATCTTTGTGTGTTTGCTTCTGTGTTTGTGCAGAATCGAATGTGATCCAAGTCTCCTCATTTGGCAAAGAGAAAAAAAAATACTAACTTGAGAAACAAAAGAATTGGGATCTAGCTGCATGCAGGTCAAAGCTAATACTTATACATAAAGCACTTCCTAGGAGACTTAACCACAAGAATGTTCATTACAGTATTGTTTTCTAACAATGAAATCTGAAAAATAAATATCCAACTAAATTTCTAACCATAGGGAATTATTTAAATAAATTATGGTACATTTAAATAATGAAATTTATGCAGCCATTTAAAATATTGCTATAGAATCATATTTACTGGAATGGAATGATGTTTTCATATATAGATTTACTTTGTATAATGACATTCCTTTAGTGATTTTATTTTTTCCATATGGCTTTTTAACAGCTATACCACTTTTCAGACAACTCTTTAAAAAAAAGCTAATTATTTTTCACCCAATAAATAATAAATATCTATAGGAAACATTATGGTTGTAGGCTAATGAACAGTCACTAATTTTCTCAACAAATTTCTAATAAAGTATTAATATGAAATAGTGAATTGGACACCATATTTGGTGATTGCAAATGATTGCTTTGTGTATGTTCACCAATTAAGTGCACTAAAGATAAAGCATCTCTTTGTTCTCTTTCTAGAATCACTTAGGACTGGCAGATTTATCTTTTATTTTTCCCTAAAAGTGATTTTCAGTGTTATAACTTATCTCTAAGTCTAATTTCAATACAAAATAATAACCATGTGTCCCCCAAAATTTGAAAAGTTGGTAAAGAACATGTTATATATAGAATTCATCTTCCAAAAGAATGACTCCATCACAACTGTTCCCAACCAATAGCCACTATCAAGACGCTTCTTTCTCATTTTGTGAGAATAACAAATCTTTATTATATTTCAATGTATGAACCATATTCATGTACTTTTAAATATTGCTTTCTATTGCATATATGACTTGCTTTCATTTTTTTGTTAGCAATGTGAGAATTGTTTAGGTATCATAGAGTGGGATGGAATATATCATAACTTTTTCCATTAAAATGAATGGAAATTTGCCTGGCCGGCATGGCTCAGTGGTTGAGTGTTGACCTATGAACCAGGAGGTCATGGTTCGATTCCCGATCAAGGCAGCCGATCAATGATTCTCTCTTATCATTGATGTTTCTATCTCTCTCTCCCTCTCCCTTTCTCTCTGAAATCAATAAAAATATATTCAAAAAAAGAACGGAAATTTAAAAATTATAGTTTTATTATTTAGCAAGATTTTCCAGAAATAATGTTGTTATGCAAGGGATATGTGAATGATTAAATTAAATGAAGCCAGTTTTTACCAAAAGATGGTAAAATATAAGCATAATAGAAATATATGCATATAAATAGATAATAAATTGAAAAGATATATGCCAAAAAATTTCCCTAGTGATTATGGTATTGGGTGTTGGATGCCTTAAATTTTCTTATCATAGTCAACTGACCTTTTCCTTGTTCTTTCATTCTTTTTTCTTTTATCTGTTTAAGTGGCAAGATAAAATTTGGAGTTATAAACAAATTCCAAACTCTCCCTGCCCCCAGTGGATATTATACCTCTGTGTCAGTCTGACATATTATGAGATTCACCTTCATGTCTTGAGGGTGGGCTTGTATGGAGCCAACTGTGGATAAAAGAAGAGTTGATTTTTAAGTTTTGTATTTTTGAAATCAAGACCTGGCAAAGACAAATAGTTGGAAGACTATATAAGCACTTAGAGCTGGTTTCTCCTGCATAGAGACTGGATAATGTGTGCCTGGACTTGAGGGGAGCCTAAGAAAATCAGAGGGAAGGTGAGAAGGTGTTGGGTCCTAGATGGGACAAGTTCTAGAATCTGGAGAGAGGAGGAGAGTGGCAGAATCCTTCAACACATATGTTGAGAGCAGGAAAGGACTTCTTGCAGAGAAATTGAAACTCACAGGTTAAAAGAGGCATCTAAAGTAACACTAGCTATGATCTTGCCAACTGCCGATTTAGGGCTCGTCACATTTGGATGATTATTGAAGGACAGAAAGAGGAAGGTGAGGGACAGGGACAGGGTTAGTTTCTTCCTAGACTATTCCTATAATCTAGAGATTTCTATCTCAGCAATAGATTAGGAAGGTTCTGGGTTCATACAGGTAATTTGTTTATAATAATGTACAGAAGATTATTGTCTCTGAATAACAATAATGAAAACCAGTATTACAATACACAGAGATAAGTTTACTGGAATTGGCCTAGTTTCGGAATATGTTTATACTTGTCCCAGACTGCAAGAGGGCACAGGCCAGGCTGAGGGACCCCCCCGAGTGCACAAATTTTTGTGCACTGGGCCTCTAGTGAAAATAATAAGAGGCATAGAAAAGATTTGAGAAGAGGAATGTGATCATGTTTGCATTTGAGAAAAGCACCTCAGCTGCAGCACAGTGACTAGGTGGGACAGGGGTAGACTGAAAACAGACAAGTAAGTCTGCCTGCTGCGGTAAACAGATGTCCAAAACTAAATTAATGACTGTAGGAATTGAGAGAAGAGAGCAGAGATAAGTTTACTGGAATTGGCCTAGTTTCGGAATTTGTTTATACTTGTTCTTAACTTATTTTACAAATAAACAAAAGTAACAGTTTTGAAAGTTCAGAGATTCATAAGGTGTTGTTTCTATTAAAACCTAATCTGAACAAAATAAACCAATCTAGTTCCACATGAGGTTGAAATGTGACTTCATTTCTAACCTGCCAAATAACCTAATGTAAAAAATAGTATTGCACAAATAAAGTATCTCTTTATGCCTTCCAGAAATGAAGTCTGTCTTATTATTTACATCTATTAAAAAATTACAACTCAAGGGTAAACAAATTTGCAGATATACATTGACCTTATTTCTCATGCTGTTTTGCTTCAATTTCTCAGTTTATTCTGCTAATTCAGTCCTCACTCTGCACCCTGGCTATCCCCACCAAAAGTTTTTTTCCCAGGTCATCATTATCTTTCATGCTGCTAAACCCAGGAATCTCTTCTCTGTCCTGTCTAACATAACATATGACACTATTGCTCATGCCCTCCTTCTTGATATATTTCCTCCTTTGCTTTGTTCACCATCCTTTCTTTTTCCTTTTCTTCTTAATCTTTCTTAAGAGCTCTTCTTTTCCCCATTCTTTAAATATTGGCCATCTTTTGACTGAGATCCTCTGTTCTTTTTCTTATTCTTTTCCTTTTCATTCATCCTCATATACTTCCTGAGAAATATTTATTTTTAAGGTTTTAATGATCAATATGCATGTTATTCCCAAATATGTATCTCTGATGTAACTTTCCCCCTCAGCTCTAGACTTATGTATCTGACCGCTTACTGGGCATCTGTGCAAGGTTAGTCCATAATCTCTCAAAAGCTCTTTGACCAGAACTGAACGCATCCTCCCCCCAAGCCTGTTTCTCCTGTGCTTCTCTGTCAGTGGCTGGAATTCCAAGCCATCCAGGGACCAGGCTAGAGCCCTGGATGTTCCATTTGACTCCTTCCCTTCCCTGAATTCCTATTTGTATTAGCCTGTGTGGGCTGCTATAACAAAATATCATATCCTGGCTGGCATAACCAACAGAAATGTATTTTCTCACATTTCTTTAGGCTGGGAAGTCAAAGATCAAGGTGCTAGCAAATTCGGTTTCTGGGCCCCATCCTCATGACCTCATTTAAACCTAAATTACTTCCCTAGGGGCCCCATCTTCAAATCCAGCCACACTGGAGTTTAGGATTTTAACATAGAGATTCTGAGGGGGACACAAACATTCGGTTCATAACACCATCTGTCAATCTTCCAAGTCTTTCAGTTCTTCCTAATAACTAGTGTTTGAAGCACTCTCTTCTCTCAACTCTTACAGTCATTAGTTTAGTTTTGGACATCTATTTACCACAGCAGGCAGACTTACTTGTCTGTTTCCAGTCTACCCCTGTCCCACCTAGTCCCCTGTGCTGCAGCTGAGGTGCTTTTCTCAAATGCAAACATGATCACATTCCTCTTCTCAAATCTTTTCTATGCCTCTTATTATTTTCATGGTAAAGCCCAGATCCTTAATTGGCTCACAAAGCCCTTTGTGAACTGGGCCTTCCTTGTCATCTTAGTCTTATCTCTCACTACTCCCCATCTAGTGCTCAGTGCTCCAGCCTTAAAAACAACCACTGTTCCCCCGAAGGACCACACTTCCTCTTTCTCTCTCTGCCAGGCCTTTTCACTTATTGTTCTTTCTCCCTCCTTCTTCTCCTTCTTTACTTCTCTCCTCTCCTGCAGTACCAGAGTTTGGCTAATGTTTATTCTTACATTTCAGGTGTCAGTGTTGGGACCACTTTTTCTGGAAAGCTTTTCCTATCCTTTAATACTGGGTTGGTGTCCTTCCTCTATAGATTCCTTTACTACCTGTCACTCATTAGTGTCCCCAGAGTCTAGCGTAGTGCCTGGAACATAGCAAGCCTTCAATAATTAATACTTTTAAAAATGAATGAGTACATCTTCCCTAACCTTTAGGTAAGTTAATTGGTTAATAAAGCTGTTGTATTCTGGTTGTAGTTGGTTCCACCTCTGAAGGACAAAGCAAACTTGATCCACATTATATCAACATGCTGTGTTAGGGGAGTTCGCTGGAGATATTGTAGCACAGAGCTCAGTGGGATAAGAAATAGTGGTAATGGCCCGGGATATACTCAGGTCAGGTTGACCACCATTTAGGAGGGAGGTTTGTCTTTGCATACCCTCACTGCTCAGGCCCTCCCTGACAGCTAGCTATCTCCATGTAAATGAAGCCTATAAACCCGAGTGATATTTAAATAGTCAACAACCACTATGCTTATATATATAAATAAGTGCATAAGAAAATGAGAAATGTATTTCTTATTCTTTAAACTAAACCTAATGTCATAAAACAAGTGCCGTAAATTCTACAATACATCATTAATCAATTATTCTAATAATTTCCAAGTTGTTTATTGATTTTGGGAAAAATTATTTATATGACTGTCATTGATTAAATCATGTTCTTTTCTGAGCCATGATTCTACACAGGGAACTATATCAAAGTCTTCCTAGGACTTTCTGATTAGCTTTGTTGCAGCTGTAAGGGTTGGGTATACATACAGATGCTAGCACCTCCTACATGTGGGACCTGGAGAACCCATGTCCCAGCTCCATCTACATCGCCACCACCAAGGGGCCTGCCCACTACTTACTCTGTTGTTCCAACACAGGCCCATGGGGAGCAGTAAGGTGGCGGGGGGCACTGTTGCCTCTACCATTGCCTTGGTTGGCTGAGCTGCAACCAGGAGCTGCCCTCATCTACCTAGAAGTAGTAATGGCATGATGGATGAGGCATTCCTATTGGCCCAAGGACCTACCAGAAGCCTGAATCAATGGCTTTTGGTGGGGGCAGAGGTTTGAGTATCATGGCACTCCTCTGTTCAAGAACTTTCTTTCATTCCAGTAAGATATACTTAACTACAGATCCCTTAGCTTGGCATGGGGAGCCCTCATTAGTATGTTCCAGTCTGCCTCATTGCCCTATGTCTCTTTGTTTTTACATGTGCTCTGTGTTGCAGGCAAACTGGAGGATTCCTTCACACACACACACACACACACACACACACACACACACACACACACACACACCCCTCCTGCATCTCCTATTGCACTGGGATTTTTGCCTCTTTCTGAACTATTCTTCCTCTCTCCTCCCTTTTAATGCTGCCTGTTAATATTTTATCTCTCCTTTAAGGCATATTTGACATGCTGCCACCTCCTATGAAGGGATTCTTGACTCTCCAACCAGATCATAACTGTTCTCTCATTTGAACTAGTCATTAGTTTAGTTTTGGACATCTATTTACCACAGCAGGCAGACTTACTTGTCTGTTTCCAGTCTACCCCTGTCCCACCTAGTCCCCTGTGCTGCAGCTGAGGTGCTTTTCTCAAATGCAAACATGATCACATTCCTCTTCTCAAATCTTTTCTATGCCTCTTATTATTTTCATGGTAAAGCCCAGATCCTTAATTGGCTCACAAAGCCCTTTGTGAACTGGGCCTTCCTTGTCATCTTAGTCTTATCTCTCACTACTCCCCATCTAGTGCTCAGTGCTCCAGCCTTAAAAACAACCACTGTTCCCCCGAAGGACCACACTTCCTCTTTCTCTCTCTGCCAGGCCTTTTCACTTATTGTTCTTTCTCCCTCCTTCTTCTCCTTCTTTACTTCTCTCCTCTCCTGCAGTACCAGAGTTTGGCTAATGTTTATTCTTACATTTCAGGTGTCAGTGTTGGGACCACTTTTTCTGGAAAGCTTTTCCTATCCTTTAATACTGGGTTGGTGTCCTTCCTCTATAGATTCCTTTACTACCTGTCACTCATTAGTGTCCCCAGAGTCTAGCGTAGTGCCTGGAACATAGCAAGCCTTCAATAATTAATACTTTTAAAAATGAATGAGTACATCTTCCCTAACCTTTAGGTAAGTTAATTGGTTAATAAAGCTGTTGTATTCTGGTTGTAGTTGGTTCCACCTCTGAAGGACAAAGCAAACTTGATCCACATTATATCAACATGCTGTGTTAGGGGAGTTCGCTGGAGATATTGTAGCACAGAGCTCAGTGGGATAAGAAATAGTGGTAATGGCCCGGGATATACTCAGGTCAGGTTGACCACCATTTAGGAGGGAGGTTTGTCTTTGCATACCCTCACTGCTCAGGCCCTCCCTGACAGCTAGCTATCTCCATGTAAATGAAGCCTATAAACCCGAGTGATATTTAAATAGTCAACAACCACTATGCTTATATATGTAAATAAGTACATAAGAAAATGAGAAATGTGTTTCTTATTCTTTAAACTAAACTTAATGTCATAAAACAAGTGCCGTAAATTCTACAATACATCATTAATCAATTATTCTAATAATTTCCAAGTTGTTTATTGATTTTGGGAAAAATTATTTATATGACTGTCATTGATTAAATCATGTTCTTTTCTGAGCCATGATTCTACACAGGGAACTATATCAAAGTCTTCCTAGGACTTTCTGATTAGCTTTGTTGCAGCTGTAAGGGTTGGGTATACATACAGATGCTAGCACCTCCTACATGTGGGACCTGGAGAACCCATGTCCCAGCTCCATCTACATCGCCACCACCAAGGGGCCTGCCCACTACTTACTCTGTTGTTCCAACACAGGCCCATGGGGAGCAGTAAGGTGGGGTGGGGGCACTGTTGCCTCTACCATTGCCTTGGTTGGCTGAGCTGCAACCAGGAGCTGCCCTCATCTACCTAGAAGTAGTAATGGCATGATGGATGAGGCATTCCTATTGGCCCAAGGACCTACCAGAAGCCTGAATCAATGGCTTTTGGTGGGGGCAGAGGTTTGAGTATCATGGCACTCCTCTGTTCAAGAACTTTCTTTCATTCCAGTAAGATATACTTAACTACAGATCCCTTAGCTTGGCATGGGGAGCCCTCATTAGTATGTTCCAGTCTGCCTCATTGCCCTATGTCTCTTTGTTTTTACATGTGCTCTGTGTTGCAGGCAAACTGGAGGATTCCTTCACACACACACACACACACACACACACACACACACACACACACACACACCCCTCCTGCATCTCCTATTGCACTGGGATTTTTGCCTCTTTCTGAACTATTCTTCCTCTCTCCTCCCTTTTAATGCTGCCTGTTAATATTTTATCTCTCCTTTAAGGCATATTTGACATGCTGCCACCTCCTATGAAGGGATTCTTGACTCTCCAACCAGATCATAACTGTTCTCTCATTTGAACTTTCTCTTTTGACCTCAACTCTATTGAGCCTTATGTTTCAAATTATCACTTGCATACTTTATAAATAAATTTTCTTCATATTCGGAGACTGAAGATTCCAGAGAAAAATGTGTTCTACTTTTCCTTTCTATCCTTTTGAGATCTTATGATTGTGCCTTTTACCTAACAGATAGGTAACACTTTTTTTTGGTGGGAGTTAGAATTATTTTTATGTGATTATAAAAGTGCTATTGAGGAGAAGTTCTAGAACCAGCATGAAAACTCAGGAAGAAATTTTTTCTGATTTCTGTATTTCTTCTATTGAAATGTGGGTGATAAAAGTACATGTGTCATAAGGTTGTTGTGTGGGTTAAATGAGATCATATTTTACTTCACACAAAGTCTGACATGCAGCCAGTGATCATTGAATGGCAGTTGTCATTGTCCTTATTATTACCTTCTTCGACAGTAAGATCTTCCTAACAAAGTGGTCCAAAGATGGAAAAGTCTGATACACAGTTCTTCCTTCTTTCCCTTGGAGTTTATTGATTTTTTCATTCAACTTACGTTTATGGAGGCTTACAATGTGGTGGGTCTGGGTTAGGGGCTGGAAATCCCATGCTTAGAGCTAATACCAGATATGGTTCCCGCCTTCATAGAGCTCAGAGTCTAGAGCAGGCGATGGATGTTTATCTAGCAGTCATGCAAGAAAAGATCCACAGCTCTGTCGAAGCCTTGGGTTAGTGGACCTTGAGCTAGGGAGGGAAGGTGTTCCTGAATTGTTCAAATATAGCTGACCACCTGGAGAAAGTACTTTAGGGGTGATTTGATCAAGGCTAGGACTGGGGGAAGGCAAATGAGTCATTCATCTCAGGTACAAAATTTAAGGATACACAAAAATATTCCATAATCAAAATAAATAATATTTAATGTAATATTTTAAAATTTGAAATTGATGTATAATAATCCATAGTGAACAACATATCACAGTTTTGAATAAAGACAGGATCAGTAACAATGCTGTGATAAGCCATTGTGGAGCCTTAGGTAAAAGGAAAAACCAAATATTTATCCTTAGTCCTAGCCCCAGGTTTGACTAGATAAGAATATTTTTTAAAAGTCCTTTCCTAGCTAGGCAGTCTGGAATATTATGTACATTCATGTGGAAACTTCTAACTCTGTCCAGCAGAGGGCAGTGATGCCTAAGTAAATAACCAGTGGGAGGCTTTGTGTCTCATCCTCATAGTAGTCATTATTATCAAGTTCTTGGAATAATTTTAAAGGTTAAAAGTTTTTCCAGTAAAAAAAGGATGTGCTGTTGAAATGATGTAACTTGTGTTGGAGGACAAGCAAACTCTTATAATCAGCATTACATCAAGCTTTCTTTTTACTATTATTATTTTTAAAAAAATCCTCATTCAAGGGCATGTTTTTAATTGATTTTTCTGAGAGAGAGAGAGAGAGAGAGAGAGAGAGAGAGAGAGAGAGAGATGGATCAGTTGCCTCTTGTATGCACCACACCTGGGGATCGAACCCACAACTCACCATCTTTCTGTGTCCAAACAACTGAGCCACACCAGCCAGGACACATCAAACTTTCTTTTTGATAGATCTATTTTTTTTGCAGAATTGATGTGAAATGTAGCCAAATCCAGGATTTATAAGCCATGTAGTAAAGAGTATTCTGTAATTTTGGGGGGCATATTTTTGGAAGCAGCAATTAATATTTGGCTAGTTTTCTCTACTTTTTCTTCTTTCAAGGTTTAGAGATTTAGAAGGGAAGTTGGACATCATGTAGAAAGATCATTTGCCAGATGAGAAAACTAATGCAAGAAAGGCTGGCTTATTTACTTGTGAGTTTGTTGGTTATTCATTAGTTGTTTCATTTATTCAAGGATTTCATAAGCATTTACTGTCTACCATATGACAAGTACTGTAGTAGCACCATGGACATAAAGATAAATGTAAATCACAGTTCTCATATTTAATGAACAACTACTCGAGAATAGGAAACACTGGCAGAAATAGATACTTAGGGTATGTGTGTGTGTGTAGAGGTGTGTGTCAAGCACTCTAGGAACTTAGTTGAGGAGCAGCTAACAAGTATTCATTTGCCCAGTTTACTGTTATGAATACTTTTAGGATCTAAGATATGAAGTTTAATACTTTGTTTTATTTAGCTGTGACTTTGTCACAAAGCATACTTATTTTATTTTTATTTATTTTTTATTTCAGAGAGTTAGAAACATCAATGATGAGAGAGAATCATTGATTGGCTGCCTCCTGCACACCTCCACTGGGGATCGAGCCCACAACCTGGGCATATGCCCTGACCGGGAATCGAACCGTGACCTTCTGGTTCATAGATTGACACTCAACCACTGAGCCATGCCAGCTGGGCACAAAGCATTCTTCTAATTAAACTTCAGAAATTTCTCAGGTTCTAGTTCAATCCATCAAATATGTTTATTGGTGGCCACCTGAGAATTGGGAGAGAAAGGCTGGCTCCTAAAGAAATTCTCCAGGCATGTAGTTTATAAACTGTGCCTGGAAAACTCTAGGGTGGTGTTTCCCATAGTGTGGTCTGTATCACCTGCATCAGATACTTTGGAGTACCTGTTGAAAATTCTGATTTTCTTTCTTGAGACCTACAGAAGCAGATGCTGGAAGAAAGGGGGCTGGTAGTACCTGCAGTTACACAAATGTTCCAGATGACTCTTAAGCATAATGAAGAGCCCCAGGGAAGAGCCACTTGCCTTTCCCAGCTCATATATACCCATTCATCACAGCACTTTTAAATTCTAAGTTCCAGGAGGTTTGGGGTTTTGTGTTTATTGCGTTCACTGCTAAGTCCCTAGTACTTTGAACAATGCTGGGTGCACAATAAATATTTGTTAACTGAATAAATGAAGATAAGTAAGTTGAGTTTCTACTTGAGGGTTTATTTTGAATAAAACTTTCTACTTTGAAAACAACAACAACAACACAACTTCCCAGACCAAGGGTTTGGATTATTTTCTTTAAGGAAAACAAATATAGCTGAAGGTCCTTAGGTAATAACATTGGGTATGGAACTTAACTACATTTTCAAGGTCAAATTTCCATTTCATCTTAATAATAATCTGTAAGGCACAAGTGTAACCCCAACATTTGTTCCAGTAAAGATGGTGATTTGCCGAATATTGTGTCAGGTACTAGTGAGCTTGATTTACAGTCCAGCTGTCCTGGCCTGTGGGCCAAACCTCTTAATGCTGGCATGTCTGGCACTCTTGATTCAGTTTGAAGCACAGAGGTCATGTGACATTGTATTTGCTACATTGTAAGTGAGGGAGCTGGAGCTGGGCTCTTCTGTTTGGATCCTTATGTTTGATTTAATGGCCTTTCCAATTTTTATCTTGCTTTCATGAATCATGTGCTCAGTTTTGCATTCATTCATTCTCTTATCTGTTCATCCATGAGAAGTATTGGTTGTCTAGGAATGCCTTTATCATTAATTCAGTTTACAGATACAATTGGGTAGTCTTCCTATATTTATGAGAAGAATACTGTGATTTTCTGTGGCTTACAGATTTGTGTGAACGTGTTTGTGTGGGTGCATGTGTTTGGATAGCAAAGGTGATGGTTTATTATTAGTTTTCTCTTCACAAGAGATTAACTTTTTTTTAAGAGCGGCAATAAATAAATAAATAAATATTTATTTTTTATCTCTTGCTGTGAAATTGATTTGAATCTTAGATTCATGGTCCTTTTAAAATCTGCCACCATGAACTAAATTGTCAACATTTTAAAATAATTTTATTCCCACCTTGATGACCAGTCATCATCTTTTTTTTTTTCATTTTAGTACCAATAATAAGAGAAGTTAAATCCAGAAATTTGAATAGATCCCCTTAGATAACTTCCTTATACATTCTTCTCTTTTTATTTTGCTAAATCTCTCTACACACCCCCAGCCCCCAAAACCCCACAGCTGCTACCATGCTCTCTCTGAGTCTGTCTCTATTTTTTATTTTTTTGTTTATAAGTTCATTTTGTTCATTAGATTCCACAAGAGGTCAACTTTTTAAAATGAATTATGTAGATCAACTTTCTTTATACTATTTAGGGGTTGAAAGTAGGAAGGAAGTGGTAATGTTATCAGTGGAAGTAGAGTTCTTGGGGTACCTTGAAGAAAAGAATTTCCTGAGGCCCCTTGGGAGGATGGGGTTTTGTGGAAAGCTTTATTGATGATATAAAATTAAAGAGATTCCCCTCCAACATCCATCCATATCCATCTTACCATGGGTGAAATCCAATCTTGTCTTCATTAGGGCCAGAATTAAGGCCATAGTTTCTGCTCCATATTGAAGTATAGTCCTGTCCAGCATCTGACTAGCTTAGCTTATGTTCCCAGTTACAGTCCATTGAGTGTGGGATCTGCACAGTCATGGGCCACATGACTATGGAGAGAGAACAGGCGAGCACATGGGCGAGTTTAGGTCACAGAGCAAGAGAGAGCAAGAGGCGAGCAAGAGCAAGAGGGAACTCTTTAGAGATTTTAACCAGGAGCTTCTTTAAACTAACCAATTAACCTTCTGAGATTTCCTGCACTTCTGATGGGGTCCATCCCCTAGCCCAGAAATGAATAAAACTAAAAAAAAAAAGACCGTACCCTTTTATGTAATGATGTTTACTTTGAATTTATATTAGTTCACACAAACACTCCATCCATGCTTTTGTTCCGGCCCTCCGGTCCAGTTTAAGAACCCATTGTGGCCCTCGAGTCAAAAAGTTTGCCCACCCCTGCTCTAGCCAATTCATTGTTCCCCAGGCTAGACTGATAAGCAAACACATCCCTGACTTCCACTGAATTCATGCCTATCCCCTTCTCCCCTCAACAATCCAGTACCTGATGGGGGAAGGGAGGGGTGTTAATCTCCTTGGAGGAACAATGTTGTTTGAAGCTTCCAAGGTGACCATGCTTACAATGTCTTACTTCCCTTTGCTTTCTTTCTTATATTAACATTAACTAGCTAATTATGATGATAACAGTAAGAAGGAAAGGGAGCAATGTGAGTAAAAACAACCTGCTTGGAGTTGGTCTTTGTTTAGGTTCCCCCCAAAGTACATGCTGAGGTAAGGATTTGAGGGCCAGTAGATTCTTTGGGAAGTGACTCCAGGAGGCACTGTGAGGGAATGAGGATATGAGACAGGGAAGGAAGGAAAGATCAGTCTTGCCCTTTGAGATGGGATGGAATGAGCCTCTGAATGTCACCCTGGGTGTTGAGGATTTTTAGGTTATCCACCAACTCCTACCCTCATTAGTTAAGGGTTGCTCCTGGAGCATATGCCTCCTGGTACTTCAAGCCTGTGACCTTCTTCCCTTGTGTGATCAGAGAGTGCCCTCAAATAAGGAGATGCTGCAGGAAGCCATGGTGGTAAATGGGAACTTCTGCAAGTGACCTTTGAGTAAGGTGGAGGGGATACAGATAGGGCTTTGAGATGATTTATGTATACAAATGCTTGATTTCTTCTGGCTAGGGATCAAAGCAGTAACAACTTTTTGACAAAGAAGGCAAAGTCTTGTTGGCATTCCATATTTTATTTTAATTAGGAAACAGATGGGCATTCTAATAAGTTTTCTGAAAGTTGTAAAACATCTTGCTTAAATATTTTTTAGAGGTAATCAAAAGTACAAACCCAGACAGCTTTAAATTCTTAAAAGGCAAGTAAGTACTGCTGTTGATAGCAGGGTTTTCATTTCAGAAGCAACTTATGCCTGACAGGGATATACAATGGCATTAATTTGTGTTTTTTTGTTTTGTTCTTTTTTGGTATCCTGAATATAGGCTATAATATTTTTTTCTTTATGGTGGTTTATTTCCCAGTACATTCTTTCCATGAAACACATTACTGTTGAAAATCTGGCTGTTACCTGAATAGTACTACTCAGACAATATAAAGTGAGAATGGATTTAGTGTTTCCTTGTAAGTACTAAGGTACTTGATTCTTATCTCTGATTCTTTTGGTTCTTAAGTCCCTGAAAACAACTCTTTTTAAAAAAATGTATTTTATTGATTTTTTACAGAGAGGAAGGGAGTGGGATAGAGAGTTATAAACATCGATGAGAGAGAAACATCGATCAGCTGCCTCCTGCACACCGCCTACTGGGGATGTGCCTGCAACCAAGGTACATGCCCTTGACCGGAACCGAACCCGGGACCCTTCAGTCTGCAGGCTGACGCTCTATCCACTGAGCCAAACCGGTTAGGGCTGAAAACAACTCTTAACAATAACTCTGGATGCAGATGGCAAAATAAATGTATTCTTCTTCTTTGTATAGTCTGAAATTTCTCTATTACATATACAGTGTTTTGCTAAATGTCAATATTCAGTTGGAGTCCCTTGAAATCTAAAAAGGCTAAACCAGATAAGAAGGATTAAATATGATCTTATTTTCTACATTAAAGAAAACCTAATTTTCAGAGCCGCAATTTGTATGAAGCAAGTAATCAGATCATTTCCTTTATCTGTTAGTGTTTCCCAGATGGAACAGCCTATATAAGTATATTATGTTGCTTGAATTGGATGTACATCAAAACCATTAGCTTATTATAAATGCTCCACCAGGGAGATGAGAACTAAAGTCAAGATGAAATTTACTCTTTGAAGAACTCCAACAAGATAAAGCCAAATATGTAGGAAAAAAGCATCTTTTGGAAAAATTTATCAACTATATTTTATATTCTTAGATTTCCATTAAACATTCTAAAGCAGATAATTAAGTGATAGAATAAATTATTAAGTAGGAGATGAAATTGGGAAAAGAGTGTTTATTCTCAGCTCTCCCGGTTTTACTTAGGACCTCTTACTATTATTAGAAGAATAACAGTTGCTGTCTGTGTTAATTAAACTCTGGATTATAAGTGACAGAAGTCCAACCTTCAGCATAGCCAAGCCATAGGGAAGGTGAAACTGGGCAGAGGGATAAGTGGAACCAGGGGATTGAACAATGTCAAGATTCTTAGTCCTTCCCTTACACTTCCCTCTTGAGTGTCAACTTCATTCTTATTTTTTTTTTAGCATAGACTCCATTGAATTTGGTTTATAAATACCCAAGCAAATGAAAACCCAGATGGTCTAATTAAATTGTGGTCAATCAGCTTCTCTATCAGAAAGCAGAATACGGAGCTTCAAATCAGGGGATCCATTAGCAGCAGGTTCAAAGCAGCACTATGGGACCATGAGAGGGCCTCCATAATTTTTATAAGGTGCCATCACTCTGAATGTATTAAAAGATTACTTGTTTATCTTATGGGTTCTATTGAGTCAAGCTATTAAGTAAGCCCAGGACGCTAATAAAATGGTGTTGAAACTGGGGTTTGAGATTAACTGTGAAATTAATTTATCCTTGTTATGTATGACCCTCATTTGCCCAAATAACTAAAAATTACATTCTTTTCCTAAGAATAGTCTGGTTTGGGGGAGATAAGAGTATTAATGAAAGAAGAATGGACATGGAATTTCTTAGCAACACTCTCTCCCATTCCTACCTCCATTAGGGTAGACAGAGTCCAGGGTTTGCAATAGCAGAGCCAACCTTCAGCTCGCTTACTTGACTTAAAAAGTGCAAAACATGTTCTGCTTTATGTTTTAAACTCCTGACTCCTGATTATTATCAGGTAAGAACCATATCAATTATCATAACTGTAATTGCACTGCTTTTAATAATATCTAGAAAATCATGTACATTAATGGTTGAGCTTTTTATCTCTGTTGAAGAACAATTACTCCTAAGAAATTTATTATACTGTGGAAGTAGATGATTTTTGTTTCATTTTTGTGCAAAAGAAATCCCAGGATTGAAGTACTTTAACAAATTGTTTTGGGGAGAAATACATTAAGTTTCTTCGACAACACAATCTTTTAGTGCAGGAGTAATTTTGCATTATAGAAATGCAAATGTTCCTCCCTTCAGGATTAATGTGCTTATTTCTTGACTGATGATCAGCCTCTTTATCTGGCAGGGGTGTGATAAGCCTAGTTTGACTACTTATATATTTTGTTTTATAGTTCCTTTGCTATTTTATTTTGCCTGTGGGCTATAACAGCTTAAAATAATTATTTTAATATCTGGAATGGATAAAAGCAGTCCAAAAAGAAATACAGCCTTGTTTGCATTATATCTCCACTTAGAAGGTAATGGCTGTAATAAGATTAAACTCATACATGAATTAATCATGTTGCTGCTTCATCTTTCCAGCAAAATATTTTTGAACAACTTACAAAAGAACACAGGAAATTTGTAGGTTGTGCTTACTTTTATATCTTTGGTTGTAATATATTTGTTGGTTGAACAGATAGCTATTATTTTTATTGAGGACCACCATGCTAAGGTAATATACAGAGATGGGCAAAGTGGGTTTATAGTTTTTCATATGGGAAAGACATGCAGGTTATGATTATTACAATAGCTTTATTAAATCAAAAGAATGTCATAGTGCAACTGTAAACCTCCTTTGCCCACCCTTGTATTTAAGGTTCTGGTTATAAAGTGGATTTCTGATTGTTCTATAATTTCCAAGGCCAATTCCTGGACTGTGTTTCTTTTCCTTGGTATATAAAAATTTTTTGATAAAAAGATTATTTTCTTAAGAAACAAATGTAATTCCTTTCTTTTTAGTCTTTTTTTTCCCCCAGATTTTTTTCTTTTCAGCAACTTTTCCCCTCAACATTATTTCCTTTCTTTGAACACTATCCCAACTATATATCTTTTGTGGTATATTCTCAGTGATATTTTGTTCTATGGGAAATAATAATCATAAACATGATTATTATCATCGTTTACTTGATTTTATGTTTAAATATACCTATTTATTATTAACTATGTTGTGAGTAAATATTTTAAGGGTCCAAAATTTTTAAAATCGAGGTAAAAAATCACATAACATAAAATTTGTCCCTTTATGTCTTCATTTACATGATGTTTTTGAGGTTCATTCATATTGTAGCATGAATCAGTATTTCATTCCTTCTTATGGCTGAATAATACTCAATTGTATGTATATACCACAGTTTGTTTATCCATTCATCATTGATGCACATCTGGATTGTTTCCACCTTTTGGCTATTGTGAATATGAATAATGCTATTATGAACATGCATGCACATGTACTTGTTTGAGTAGCTCTTTTCAATTTTGGGGGATATATGCCTTGGAGTGGAATAGCTAGTAATTATATGTTTAATTTTTGAGGAACAGAATTTATTTCAAATTTTGGGCAGATATTTATATCTAGCTGTGCTCGAATCATCTGATGACTCACTACACAAATTTAAAAAGGTGTTCAAGTAAAGACTGTGAAATGAATGCATATGTTATAGAATGTGAATACCAGTACTCACCTTAGACCGGGGCAAGTAGGGCTCCTGCCTGGGTTCCAGGCCTAAGAGAGCCCCATGCTTTGGAGTGCCTTTATAAAAAACTTGTAAGACTTCTTTGGACCTGGGATTGGCAGTACATACAGGGTTGACAGAAACAACCATTGAGAGAATCATTAAAAGCCAGCTTCACAGGGGTCCTCTATAACAGATTAATTTTTAATCAGATTGGAAAAAGATACTGCATTCCAGTCCTGGCCAGGTTGCTCAGTTGGTTAGAGCATTGTTCTGATATACCAAGGTTGTGGATTTGAATCTCTGGTCAGGGCACATACAAGGAGCAACCAATGAATGCATAAATAAGTGGGACAACAAATCTCTGTCTCTGTCTCTGTCTCTCTCTCTCCCTCCCTTCCTCCTTCTCTCTCTATAAAATCAATTAACAAAGAACATTGCATTCCAAACAAAATTATAAGTAATGTCAGCAGAGTCTAGGTCATGAAGAGTTCTATGTCTTGTTTGTAATTTGGACATTATTTCATATTGAAACTGGTTTAGATAGGCTATTATTTAGTAGAGAATCATTTTGAAAGAGCCAAAAGCAGACAAAATGATACCATTTATGAAACTGTTGTAACTGTTCTGGAAGAGATAATGAGGGTGGTAGTACAAAGACTTAATGGATGTTTTCTGCAGTGCTATTATATTTTAAAATTAAAGATGTTCAAATTGTTCATTAACATGGAACTGATTAAAAAGTTATGATACATTCATTCAATGGAAAATAATTCAATTATTATAAATGATGGATTATTTAAGTACACCATCAATTAGATGTTTGTTCAGGCTGCTGAAGAGTCCAGTTTCTTTGCTGATATTTCTACTTCTGTTGGGACACAGTGTAACCTCCAAATTCAGGTAATTCAGGGTACTGAGCAAGACTCTGTCCTTGGTAGGAATCATCATGATGGTTGAGGCCCCATCTGCCATAATTCTGATCCTGCAATCGTGACTTAGAATGTTAGATCAAGAACTATTCTAGCATCAACTTTTTGTGTCCAAGATCATCCCTTTTCTTTCAGTTTCCTCCAAATGCAAGCACAGCTGTCTTCCTCAGCTACCTCAAATTATGTTCTAGTATAGACCCACTGGTCCAGCCTGAGATCTCAATAGTCTACAGCAGTTTTCAAAGTGTGGGTCATCCAGCCTTAAATAACCCTATGCCATTGTATTATGTCTCGTGTGTGTGTGTATGTGTGTGTAGGGGAGACATAGAAAGCCTTGTAATAGTAATAATAATAATAATCTTTCCTTTGGAACATCTTTTTCTTTTCCCTCCTCAAGGGCATAGTCTACTTAGATTACTTGATTAAACTCAGCAGTTAACATCTCAATAAGTTCTTTTTACATTCAGATATAAGGTGGCCTCCCATTTTTTTCTCCAAAAACAATGACTGGATAAGTACCTTACACTGATGTAACTAAAGGATATATCCTAGTAGTTTTTCTAAACATAGGATAGCTTCAGAGGTCTTCCAAATATACAGAAATTCCCTACAATATGTTTTATCTTTAAAATAATAAAAACGTTAACATAGAACTTTGCTTATTATTGGGCTGATTGATGTTTACTGCAGCAGTTAAGAAGCTGCAATTTCATGACTTCTCTCATTCAAGAGGAATCATTGGTTTTCTTTCAAGTAAAAGAGTGTCAGTAGTCTTCATAGTTAAAGGAAAATGTGTTTAAGTTTTCCAAGTATTATGAGTTTGGATTTTATTCACATTATTACATTTCTTATGAAGGACCTAAATTGAAGTCTTGGAATTAGCTGTCTTTAAACATTTAATTTGTATTTTCATGAAAAGAGCACATGCCTGTAGTTAAAATATCAAACAATGCTAAAAAGCTTATGAAATCCAAAAAATACTTCTATTTTATTTTATTTTTAGTCTTTATTTTTTTTGCTTTCAGTTGTCTTCTCTGACCTTTACCGATCTACTTTCCAGAGGCATCTCTCTTTAATTTTTAATTTATATCTTCTGTACTTATCTCCATATTTCCAAATAATATATCTGTCTCTTTAGTCTTAAATCCTACACATTTATTGACTTCCTATTATGGAAGATGAGAGTTTTAGCTCTTTATCAACTTTTTCTTTTTATTCATCCATTGATTCATATTGTTTGGTTAAGTCTGTGATTACAGTTTTATAGTTTTTTAAAAAATAATTTTTTATATTTAGAGAGAGTGAGAGGGATAGGGAGATAGAAATGTCGATGAGAGAGAAACATCATTGATCGGCTGCCTCTTGCACGCCCCCTACTGGGGATTGAGCCTGAAACCTGGGCATGTGCCCTGACCAGGAATTGAACTGCTAACCTCTTGGTTTCTTGGTCAATGCTCATCCGCTGAGCTACACTGGCCAGGCTCCATTGCTTTTCAGAAAGAGTGGGAAGGAGAGAGGGAAGGAGGAAGGAGGAAGAGAGAGAGAGAGAAAGGGAGAGAGGGAGAGAGAGAGAGAGGAAAAAGAGAGAAAGAAAGGAGAGAGAGAGAGAGAGAGAAGAGAGAAGAGAGAAAGAAAGAGGAAAAAGAGAGAAAGAAAGAAAAAGAGTGAGAGACATCAATGCGAGAGAGACACGTTGACTGCCTGGCTCCTGTATGTGCTCTGACTGGTGGCGGGGAGCAAACTGCAACCCAGGTGCATGCCCTTGACTGGGAATCGAATCCGAGACCCTTCTGTGTGAGGGCCGACACTCTAACCACTGATCCACACCATCCAGGGCTAGAAGAATTTCTTGACTTTACCTTCCCACTATTTCATTGAAACTTCTATTTGTGTTATCATATTTTAATTACTAAATTGTATACCCTTTTTCTAATCATTTATAAAAATAGCATCTTGTTTTTTCATGAATGCAATACTTCTTTTTTCCCTCTGATGATAATATAGCTATTTTTATCTTAAAGTTTCTTTTACTGTTCTCTGAATTAAAATTTTGGAAAAAATTCTTTTCCCCAAATTTCCTTATCTCTTTGTTTCCCTCTACCTTTCATGTTGGAGGCATTGTTCATTTGCCTCGAATGATCCATGGCTGTTCATTCACATTGATGGCTAAAAACTGATTAAAAGCCACTGTGCGTTGATATTGTTGACTGATATTCCTCCTAGGACAGTCAGATGATTATCCAGCTTTTTGGTTGAAAATCCTCACATGTCAGACTCTGTAGGTTTTTTTCTGGGAAAAGATTCAATTTTACCAGGAAAAGATTCTCCAATTTACTGTTTGGGGAGTAAAGACTGGATTGCTAGAATTCTGAAACTGGACAAGGGGGGTTTGGGAGAGGTCTCTCTGTTCAGCATATCAATTTTCCTAGTAGTTCCTGGCTTTGTTGAGCATCTCTTTTGTATCTGGTGTCCTCACTTCTGTAGTCTCTTTTGTTCATTCTACCCCAGCGTGTACTGTCCATCTCATGCAGGGATTAGGAGGGTGTTCATCTGTTAGTGTGGGGTAGGGACCTGGGTCAAATTGCTTCTCATACAGACTTCCACATAATCTCTCTTTTCAGCTCTCTGCACCAGGTGTCTCTAATTATTGACTTATTTATTTATTTTTATTATGTTGGCTTGTTTCTTGGCTGAATGGTTGTTACTGTTCTTCCATGATTTTTCCATCTTAATATAGTCTGGCTCTGGGTTACTAGTATATATGTCTTATAAAATGGAGATTGTGCTTCTGTTTCTTATGCACATTGATATTTGGGGGTTAATTTTAGAGCATAGAATGGAAAGGAAATGTTTGACATTCTTAATGTGTATAATATATATTCACTTCTCAAATCTTTATTCTTTATAATAAAAGCATAAAGAGAAACTTATGCATTTGCTAGTTATTTATCTCTTTTGGGGATGTTGGTTGGTGTTTCTCTTTAATTATGAGACGTGTTTTGTTCCTTTGACAATGAGAAATATAAGATGCCCAAAACCTGTCTGACCAAACTAGCCTTAGTTATATGAACATAAAAAATTTATTCCTGAGACAGTTGTTAATATAAAAACATAACTTAAATGAACAGTTATGCTGGTAACTAAAAATTAGAATGAATTAATCATTCAAAACGTGTTATTAAGTGCTAGGCTTTGAGACTACAGAAAAGAATGCCTAAACTATATACTCTGTGAGAAGAAAAAGTCAGAAGTTGTTACCCATCAAAGCCTTTTGTACCCTGCTCACAAAATCAGGGGGACTTTCCTTTTTTGCTCTTCTCATTAGTTCCAAGGTTGCATGTTGCTCTTCTGTCTGTGATATTTTCACCTTTGCATGGTTTCCATTGCAACCAGATCCATTGGTCTTGATGTAGGTTATTATATGAGAGTAGTAGGAATCACAGTTAACTAACTCAGAAGTTCAGGAAATATTGCATTAATTTTTTTCCAGGAAATAACTCAGAAAAAAAGTTGTGGCCCCCAAACTCTGGGCAATGTGATTCAACCTCACTCAAACCTGACCCCCTCAACCCAATTCTGCAGTCTTCACTTACATTATCAAATTGTGGTTATCAAATAATGGTTGTACATGTGGACTCTGGAGGCAGTAGCCTAGGCTTTAATCTTGGCTGTGATAGTTCTTAGCTCTGTGATTTCAGGCAGCTACTTATCATCCCTGTGCCTCTTTTTTTGTCATTTGTAAAACGGAGAAATAATAGCATCTACTCAGATGGTTGTTGGGCATTAAATGAGTCAATATATGATAATTATTTGGAGGGGCGTCTAAGATATATAATATAGCATATGATTAACTATTACTATTATTACTTCTATATTTGGACTATATTGAGATTGACAGTTGTCTGACTTTCAGATAAATGGTGTATTTTTATTTGCTTGCAAATACCTCTTCCATAGTGTCTTTGTGGTGTGGAGAGGAGAGCTGAGTCTGGCGTGAGAAGCCCTGGCTTTGTGAAGGATTAACTTCTAAATCTCAGTTTCTTCATCTACAATTCCAGAGAACTCTTCTTTCCTGTCACTATTTCATCATTTTTATGCTCTGCATCATTTCTCAATAACCTATGCAGAAATAGGCCTCTTTTGAAATATGGGGAAGATTTCCTTTCCTGTAATCTGGTGGTTTATAGATCAGCAGCTGAATTTATTCAACAGCTGAATGCATTGGCTCTTCCTGATCTTGGAAGAACTGGAACAAAGGAGAAGCTAAGAACCCTGCCTCTTGTTGTTATATTATAAAGGCATTTTTATTTCTTACTGGACAACATTGTTCTATCATTCTGCTGTTGCCTTTGCTTCATAGAATATTCTCATTTTTTTCAACAACCCAGGTCTTTTTATTTCCTGTCTTGTGTTTAGATTCTGCCTTAGTTGCATGATTTCACTTCCCCTTGTGAAAAAAAGCTAACACTCATACAGAATTGAAAATGAGAATGGTGATTGTCTCCTTATTAATTGCCTTTCCTACGTATTGTGTTAATTGGTAGCATCTCCATGTGGCCTGCTTCTTTCTTATGTGTTAGATTACAGCAACTTGGTGTCTGGGATACCAAATGGGACCTTTCTGTTGGGGAATTACATCACAACTTAGAATAATTTAAATATTTAAAAATTAATTTTTAGGTCTTGTGTTAGGAGGGAGAAAAAAAGGTAGAGAAATAATGTTTTACAAAATGCTCTCCCTGATGTTGCTCCCTCCAATTCTTGCCCTCTGAGAAGGAGCAGGTCTGATATCTACTTTAGAGATGAGACTGAGGCCTCAGATCTGGGAGAGCTGGGGCTTGAACCCTGCTCTTTTGACAGCCTCATAATATCTGTGCCAGGACACTGCAGTTGTGAGTTATCAAGAGGAAGCTAGATTCTTTGGTTGTTAATGATCTTCCTGCCTTTGTTTCAGTGATGTTGCCAGTGTACTAGTGTTAGAAATAAGTAAGCAATATGGGCAGAGTGTTCCAAGTCCAGAAGACCCTGATCACAGCTAATGATGTATGTCTAGGCTAACAGGGAGTATGTGCCTGATGCACTGGGCTCCAGGGAAAGAACTGAAACTAGGAATCAAGTACAGCTTTTTCTGCAGGTGTGACGGCCAAACCATCCCTGAGCAAAAATGACCATGATTCTTGGGCAGACTTATTGGTGACGGTTATTCTACAGAGGACATGGTTGCATTGTATTTTCAACCTGATTGGAGAGGTAGGGAAGAATTGGGAAGGCTCATCCCCTCCAGATTTGGAGACAATGCTCAGGATTGTGACCACCTCTTTTTAACAGCAGAGAGGGCTGTAGATGCGTTCTGAACTGTGGTTAGACAACATGTGGTAGAGGGAATTTGCATTTTAACTTGCACAGAGGATTGCACATTAAGGCTGGAGTAAATCTTGGATATCATTTTACAGGTGGGAAGACTGAGGCCCCCAAAAGCAAAGTGACATGTCTGAGGTCACATGCAAATTAGTGGCAAAGCAGAGCCTAGAACAGGGGTGGGCAAACTTTTTGACTCGAGGGCCACAATGGGTTCTTAAACTGGACCGGAGGGCCGGAACAAAAGCATGGATGGAGTGTTTGTGTGAATAATATAAATTCAAAGTAAACATCATTACATAAAAGGGTACGGTCTTTTTTTTTTTTTAGTTTTATTCATTTCAAACAGGCCGGATCCGGCCCGCGGGCCATAGTTTGCCCACGGCTGGTCTAGAATCTAGTTATTTTTCCTTCTTTGTTGTTCTTTCCTCTGCAGGGAACATTAAAGCACTGGTTTCAATTTGGACTTGCACATTGGAAATACCCTGGGAGCTAAAAGTTTTGGTGCCTGGGTACCTCCCACCCTGAGGCGCCATTCTGATTTAGTTTCTGTGGAGCATGGCCTGGGCATTTGGATTTTTAAAAATTTTTATCTTTATTGTTGAAAATATGTCTTCCTTCCCCCCTTATCACTATGTCTTCCTTCCCCCCTTATCCCTCCTATACCCTGCTCCACTCCTCAGGCCTTCACCATACTATTGTCTGTGTCCATGGTTTATGCATATCCTATATAATAAAAGCCTAATATGCAAATTATCCCCTCTACCAAGAGTTCTACCAGGAGTTCAACTGGGAGTTTGACCAGGGGGCGGGGCTGGCAGCGGCAGGGGGCTGGGGGAAGGGAGGCACCCCGGCCGGCAGTCGGCAGCTGCTAGGGACCCTACCCGTGCACAAATTACGTGCACTGGGCCTCTAGTATGTATACAACTTCTTAATCTAAAAGCTTTCCAGGTGACTCTAATATGCAGCAATGTTTGAGAACCTTGGACTAGTGGTTCTCAAACCTAGCAAACATTAAAATCACCATGTGAGTTTTGAAAAAGTATGTATCTCTGAAGTCCCACCCCAACACAGTCAAATCAGAATCTCTGGAAAGAAAATTAAAGAGAATAGAAGAGGGAGAATCTTTTGATGGAATCCACCCTCTTTCATTCTCTCTTTTAATCTTAAGTCTTGACTTCCAAAGTTAAGCCTGCTCTGCAGTACTACCACTGCCGTGGTTAGGTGTTGTGGGCTCTCAAAAGGGGGCAAGACTTCTTGATTTCAGCTGCAAACAGTCTTTCTTCCTGGTTTTTATTTCAGTGATGCTGTTGCTTGTGTTGGATTGTTAGAAACTAATGAGAAGGGGGCCAGAGCATCGAAAGCTTGAGGACCCTCTCTGATGCCCATGTGTCCATTCCCATTGGACCGCTGCTTATGGTGGTTCAATTAACCTGGGAAGCTTTTATAAAAACACTTTGGCACTATCCCTCAAATATTCTTATTTAACTGGTCAGCTTTGTGGCTTGGGCTTTAGTAGTTTTAAAAAGTTCCCAGGTGCATTCAGGAGTTGGAAGAGCATTAAAGGCTACCAGATTCAATGCATTTCACTCACACACTCAGGGACTGGGCAATTATGTCACCCAGCATGGAAGCATGTCTTTGCTGTGCTCAGCCTGTGAGAGAAGAATTCAGTGTTACATTATCAGGTGGCCATGTTGTCATTCCGCACATTGCTGTTGAGCTCCATTAGCTCAATTTGGAAATAATGGCTCTCTGTGCTCCCTGCCCTGCACCCCAGGAATTCAGGGTCAGGGATCACAGCAAGTCTGATGCTGAGGAGCCTGTTGATGTTTGTGTAGGAGTTGTGAGGAGACTGTAGGAGTTCAACTTCTATCCACGCTGGACTCCTGGGCCATTGACCATAACATACTTTGGGTTTCAATAAAAATGATTATGTTTCAGTCAAGTAAGAAACCAAAGCCTTCCCAGTAGAGGCAGCTGCAGGGAATACGAGGCAGTAGATCAGGAAGATCTTAGGATGTCAGAAGCTCTATGTTTTGACTTTGATTCTTTAGAGGGAACCCAACATCATCCTTCCAGCCTCCAGAGCTCAGCTTTCTCAGAGTGGCTTTTCTACCTTTCATAAAGGTGACTGAAAAGGCCCAAGTGTTCATGTCAGTCCTGATCTCTCTGGATCTGGAAAATATGGAAACGGGATCTTGTGGTGCTTAAAGTTCCCATTTGGAAAGTATTGTGGAAAAATATGAAGCCAATCAGAGAGGGGGAAATATCATGGAGGCTTCCTTGGCTTTCTATCTGCTTGGTGCACACAATGCAAATGGGGATTGGGGGCTGGCAAGTCTTGGCCCAGTTATCCTCAGTACCTCATGTCTCCTCAGTGTGGACTGCTCCTCTTTTGCGAATCCCTGCGCCTCCCTTCAGCTGAGTTAAGCATTGCTCTCGTTTACTCTCTCTCCCCCTTTAGACTAAGTTCTCTCAGGCAGTGCAGCACCTCTACATAGTTGATGCTCACAGAATTTTTGTTATGAAATAAGTAAATGATTGAAAAGGTCTTCTGCTCTTCCTTCTATTTTCTTGATTTGGGTGCTGAAAGCATTTCCTCCCTGTGTTCTTAAAGTTAATGTTTAAATGAGGCCTTTGTGGACTGTGGTTGTAGCAGTGGAAGAGTCTCAAGCCGATCCTTTCTTAAAGGTTTTTAAGTCCAAGAAGTTAGCAGAGCTGGAGAGTTGAGAAGAGAACTTTGGAGCCAACCTCAGTGACCCTGGAAAGATCTCACATACGGGCTGTGAGGTGGGGGAACTGACTGAAGCAAGGCAAAGAAATAAAACCCTTCACCACTACATGAACAGAGCCAGAGAGAGGGCCTCACCTCCCTCAGTGCCTGGCATTTGGCAGACATGCAGTAGATGTTTGTTGGATGAACTTGTCTAATATAACCTAAGAAGGCACCAATTTTCAAAGGCTTTAAGTAGCTTCTAATGTGCAGCTTGGCTCCATTTCTGTTTCTTTCCTAGCATGACGGAGACCCTATTAAGTTGAGGTGATTCATTAGTCATTGCCAGAACAGTTTTATTGGGATGACTATTACCATGTATTTAACTTCTCAGATCCCTGTAGCATTTTATTGCTGATTATTGTTCCACTAATCCATTCAAGGGTGATGGAGTTGTATTCAGTTTTAGCAAGGGCCAATCTATTCAGCTAGCTGCATGCCCAATGAGCTCCTGGTTAAAATCCCCACAGAGACCCTCCCAGAATATATCAGGACCTTTAATTATGTGGTGCTAATAGACATCACACAGTTTCTTTTGACATTTTCACTAGACAAGTATTATAGACATGTGATTACCATTGTGTAGAAAACTTACTACTGAGGGTATAATTAAGATAGGTTTCAAGGGACCAGCATCCAGGAAATTATTGAGTGCTTTTAGAAGAGAAATAAAAGATGACTGACGGGTATCTAGGACTTCCATGTTTACACATATACCTCACAGAAACCAATGATTAAACAGAGGCTTTAAAAAAAATATATTTCTATTGATTTCAGAGAGGAAGGGAGGGGGAAAGAGAGAGAGAAACATCAATGATGAGAGAAAATCATTGATCGGCTGCCTCCTGCACACCCTACCGGACATGTGCCCTTGACCGGAAATTGAACCTGGGACCCTTCAGTCTGCAGGCTGACACTCTATCTGAGCCAAACCAGCTAGGACTTTGTTTTGATCTTCTTGAAAGAGTTCTAGAAATTCTTGTGATCTAAGATACATTCACATATAAAGGAGGAAGGCAAATATCTCTGAAATAAATATAGTTGTAAATCAAGGCTTTGGTGGTTGCAAAGTGTTGTACAGGGTGTCCCAAAAAATGTATACACACTTTAACAGCTGATAGCTCAGTTTTGAAAATGAAATGTATTTTAATAAACACATTAATTATTCAAAGTATGTATATATATTTTTTGGAGGGACTCCCTATATATGTCATTCTAAGACAGAATTTTTGATGTATATAGCAACTTCAGTATGATGTTTTCAGATGTTTCTTTAGCAGCTGTAGAAATATCTTTTTTGGAGGGGAGAAATGATAGTGTATATGGGACCCTAATATATATGATACATAAAAGAATTGTTTCAGTTAATCCAGAGTTTGCTGTTCCCACAACCCCACTTTGTAGGTCTCTGTCCCCACATACCATCCATTCAGAAGCACCTTTCTGGAACCCTTAGGCTCTACACAGTTCACAGTTTAAAAACTATTGCCCATTGAATAGAGCTTATAGAAGAATTATCTGGAGTAAAAATGGACCCTGTTTCTTCCCTGAAAAGACACATAGGTAAACTTTCAGTCACCTCTTTTTTCCCTGAACTTTATTCTATTCAATAGCAGTGGTCATAGCTGATAGATCAGCCCAATTTTAAAACATTTCATTTGTTTAATCTTTAGTGTTGTTGCTAAGGGAGATCCTCAAGAAATGCATTTTCAGTTCTTGTGACACTCCCAGTGTAGATAGCAGGTGTGAAGTGTAAAGTAGTGGTGTCAGAATCTCTTATTATCCTAATGTGCAATAACAGTTCAACATGTATAAAATAGAAGATACACCGTAATAGCCATGCTCTCATGAAACATCTTTGCTAGGTTTTTTAGAAGAAATGATTCATTCCAACATCTGACAAAGTATTTCACACATAGGAATTATTCAAGAAATAATTGAAGCTTAAATTAAGAATAATTTATATATTCTGTTTTTAAGATTTTGAGGCAGACATTATGTAACATTTTATTCTCTATCATGACTTAGCAGAGTGATCACATTTTGGGCAGTTGTATAGAGGAAAGGGCACTGAATGAGAAGTCTCATCATCTGGGCCACAGTCTTGCCTTGGCATAAATGAGTTGATGTGCCATCAAAGCTCAGAGAGTTCAAATTATTTGCCTAGGTTTTTTATCTATAAAAACAAGGAAGTTCAGCTTGATCTAAGGTTCCTTTCAACTGGAGCCTTCCACAAACATCCATGATCTATTGTGTGCTCTATTGTGCTACTCAGCTACTGCCTATAATACATGTGGGTGAACTCAACTGGAGAAACCAACCTGGTGATTCATGCTGCTGCAGTCCCAGTTCTCATTAGAAGACCCTTTTCCGGTCATGCCAGCTTAAACTGTGCTTTGCGAACTCCTCCCTCATGGGAAATCTTGCTTGATTCAGAAGAGGATTTCTGCATTCTTGTTCTTGGCCCTCAGCAGAACAGAGCATTTATCCTGCTGCTTGTTATACTAGGTCAGTGGTCGGCAAACTGCGGCTCGCGAGCCACATGTGGCTCTTTGGCCCCTTGAGTGTGGCCACGAAGTTTCAATCGCATTGTACGTGCGTGCCCGCACGTGGTATTTTGTGGAAGAGCCACGCTCAAGGGGCCGCAGTTTGCCGACCACTGTACTAGGTGATTAGCAAGTGTGTTTCTGTTAAGCAGCCCATGGTTAGATTCTGCACATCAACTGCCTTATTGACTTCTTTTGCTTGTCATAGATCTATATTTTTGTGGAATCATTTATATCTTCCAAAATATTCATTATGATACATAAAATGAACCACAGTTGACATTTTTAATACCATAATTGTCTTTTTATAATAGTTAGAGTGTAGTGCTTTTATCCACAGTACCTTGTCTTAGGTAATTACTTGTTTAATCTCTAAATCTTCCTGACTCAGAGCCTCCTCTAGTGTATCTACATTTCTCTCTAATACCCACATCTATTCACTCTTGTTTCATTTCTTTCTGCTTACGTGTCACTTCTCTGTACCAAAACTCTTTTTTTTTTTAAAAAAAAGGGGCACGTAGGTATTATCCCAGGTACTTAGCTGAGAGATTTTTGTGAACGGCATGAATCTAATTGTAAAAGTCCCCTTCAGGGGTCTTTTTCAAATGTTAGTGTCAATAAAAACCACCAAATTTGTTTTGTTTATTAAAATACTAATTTGGCACTTATTCCCTAAGGATTTTGATTCAGTTGTTCTGGGGTGTGTTACATCAACAATCTCAGGTGATTCTGATGTTAAGAGAACATTCTTGCTATAGGGTGGGACGTGGTGCTCCGTGCCAGGGCCCAGTACTGTGTGATCCCCTTAGGGTTAAGTCTGTTCTGGGGCATGGACTGCACTCATTATTCTCTTAGGCCAGTTATTTTTGTAGCTTTCACAGATGAGGCATCACTTCTGGAAGCATTCCTCTTTTTCCTAGATGACTTTTATGTAGGCTGATTCTTAAGAATCACTTCTTAAAAGAAACAACACAATTAGATTTAAACCTTCATAACATCTCCCAACCAAATGTCTATAAGGAAGTAATATATGGATTTTAGTGTTTGGATTTAGAAAAGCAATACTCTAAGAAAAACAATGATACAAGAATAAATAGGTGAGATACTAGAAGGAAAGCAGATATGTATGTTTTCAATAAATAATATATCCTAGATTTAATAAATGCTTCCAAGGGCTTCATGCATTGAATGGTCACTTCACTCTCTGAAAATTAATACATAATCTCCTTCCAGGTGCAAGTAATCAGAAGCATTCTCATTAAACTTTTACTCCTTAGACTTCTCTACCCCTAATGAAGCCCAAATGAACATTCTAGAAGGTATTTATTCAACCATAGTTCCAGGTCATTTACATTTAAGTCCCCTGAAAGTGTGATTGAAAAATGCAGATTTCTGGGTTCCATCTTAAATACAGTGAAATACAGGGAATAAAGTTTGGGACTGAAACCTGCATTTTTATAAAGCTATTGAACCCATTCTTATGCATACTAAAGACTGAACAGAGCAGCTTAAAGATGCTGCTATAATAATGTA
This sequence comes from Myotis brandtii, assembly GCF_000412655.1. Taxonomy (NCBI): domain Eukaryota; kingdom Metazoa; phylum Chordata; class Mammalia; order Chiroptera; family Vespertilionidae; genus Myotis; species Myotis brandtii. The sequence continues at coordinate 8,475,420 of NW_005360124.1, read as the reverse complement.
GAATTCAGTAGTTCTTCAAAACAAAACAAAACAAAACAAAACAAAACAAAACAACCCCTGAGAAGTGGTGAGAAAGAAGTACCCAAAATTTTAGAAATGTCAGGAAGCTGAGATTTTCAGCAAGTGTCTGAACCCGTGGTTGTGAGATTGGCACTAATAGTCAATGATTCTTAAATTGGGAGCCAGTTCTTTCCTGAAAAGTGCTGCTCAAGTTTTTCTGTTTAGAGACAGGACAACTCTGTATTGTGAACTGATATTAGCTAATATAATAGTTCAGCAATATCCAGATCCATTTGTTAAAATTCCACATATGTCTATTCCCTCCACAATATTTCTACTAGGTGGTATTTTATACTGAAAACAGACTTAGACCAAATTCTGCCAAACCTTCCCATTTTATTAGCAAGGAGACACCAAAAGAGTCATGCTACCTATCCTTATAAACTCAGAAAAGTCCTTATTTCTCTGACTTTTGGCTTTTTTTTGTAAGACTCTTAAATGAGAGGTTTGCTGTAAGGCTGATGCAACACCATTGTGGTGACTAGATGCTGACTTTATTTGGGTCAGATGGCAGTCCTCTGTGAAGTAGGAAGGACACAGGATTAAGGGAGAGCTCTGGGTCGGCCCAAGGATCAGGGTACTGGGGTTGTTGATTTTATTCTCCTGGTTCAAGAAAGGTTGATGAGGCCCTAACAATCTTCCTAGTCCACGATATATTCTGAATTCCACTTATTTCCATTTATTTTACCAAAGAAAAATAATTTCTAACAACCCTTATGCTAGTAAACAAGCCATCTGGTGTTGATTCCAATAACCATTTTTGAAGTTCTTACTGAAATCCTCTGGAGGGTGGTATTCCTGATAAGTGTATTTCAAATACTAAACAGATGCCTATTTAGTCATCACACAACCTATTTAAAAATAGATGTCACACAGTGTGTTTTGAAGTAAGTCACCAAACAGCTAGGATTAGCACATGGTCTAATGTAATGGGCTGGTCTCAAAGTTTAGTAGTACCTTAGCAATCCATGTAAAGGTCCTAACTAAAGGTGGAATAGTACTGAAGTTCCCAATCAAGTTTGGGGTATCATGTGTTTTAGATAGGGGATTTAAAATCTGAAGGAATAATATTGGGGAAACCACAGTTCCATTATACAGCTCCAGCCTTCCGCCTCCTCCCGCAAGGGGGCAGCATTACCCTCAATTGAGAACTGTTAAAAATTGTAATCTAGTCAGTTTGTGTTGCTAAAAGGATTCAGATACCCATCCTGTTAAGTAGAACACCTAAATGGGTAGGTGCAAAGTTGGGCTTAAAGTTATTTAGCAGCTGCTGGGAAAGCAGATCTGTCCTATGAGTGGAAAGACCTGGGAGCTGGGAGTAGGTGGGGGCTGAGGAGGTAAACAGATGGGGAGCCGTCAGCCAACAAGACAGTTAGGTTAACTGAGGTGGCAAAACTAGCTAGACAGTTTTGCTGTCAGGGTGACAGAAAGGATTTGAAGAACAGAAAAGGCTAATATGGGATTTTATGTTTGTTGTGTGATGTAGAACGGAATCCCTTCCGTCTTAGGTGCTTGACACCAGAGGTGTCTGCTAATGTGAATCTCCTGGACATTTACACAAATATTACTAAAGGCAGTGGACCTTTCCCAGTGTGGGGGGGTGGGATTTTGAGAATATCTTGTTTATTTTATTTTTTAAATTATTTTTAAAAAAATATTTTTATTGATTTCAGAGAGGGAGAGGGAGAGAGAGAGAGATAGAAACATCAATGATGAAAGAGATTCATTGATTGGCTGCCTCCTGCACGCCCCCCGCCCTCCCGCAATGGGGATTGAGCCGCAACCCAGGCATGTGCCCTTGATCAGAATTGAACCCAGGACCCTTCAGTCTGCAGGGTGATGCTCTATCCATTGAGCCAAACCAGCCAGGGCTAGAATATCTTGTTTACATTTTAAGTCACAGAGTGACCCTATCCTCAGGCAAAGACTAGTTAGTGTCTTATTTCAACAGATATTTCTGGAGGACCTATTATTTACCTAGCTAGGTGCTGGTAAATTATCAAAAGGAAAGATTGAGCAGTCTAGCTTTCTGAGAACTTATTTTCTCTCTAGGGAAACACAATATTTCTTTTTAAGTGTGTGACATATTGGTGATCATTGTCTCCGAGCAGCTGCTCAGTCCATCCAGTTCAGGGCACTTGGGATGGACTGGCCTAGAACCATACTGAGCAGCTCTGGCTGCACATTGGAATCACTTAGGGCAGCGGTTCTCAACCTGTAGGTCGCGACCCCTTTGGCGGGTGAAAAGAGAAAGCAACGTTACTTAGCATCAGGGCAGTAGGATTACATTATGTGCTATTCCTAGGTCTTTTTATTGATCTCCAAATAATGAATTGAAGCATGATGATCCTCTCTAAAGTTTTTAGACCATCCTGCATATCAGATATTTACATTATGATTCATAATAGTAGCAACATTACAGTTATGAAGTAGCAAAGAAAATAATTTTGTGGTTGGGTTACAACATGAGGAACTGTATTTAAAGGGCCAGAAGGTTGAGAACCACTGACTTAGGGAGTCAGTAAAAGTGTTTAAGACACACAAAAACACATATATTCCTAACCCAACATTATTGGTGACCTCTGTATTTTTCTTTTCTTCATGTTCCAGATGTAAATCTAAGAAACTTAAGTTTCCCTTATTACTCCTATTTTTCAGGGATGCACAAAAGTCACATTCTTTCTTTTAGCTTTCACATGTGTGTAACAAGGCAATGAGAGTTCATTATAAAAATCCCAATACCACAAGAAGTCATCTATAATTATAAGAACACCAGGGTTCAAGTGGTCCACATACTCCCTTTAGCCAGTGTATCTGATGCAACAGCATTCCAGCCCAACAGAATAATGTCAGTCTCTTGGAACGCATTGTGTGGGGTTTGACATATATTGTTCTGCTCTAACAATGAAGTCAGTCTCTTTAGAAAATACTCAGAGAAAATAATAAAGGAATATATATGTAACAGAAGGACATTTCCCAAGCCAAGCCACTCTTGTTATCAGCTCTGGAACAAGATATTAATAATGTTTGAGTCTATCTTATTTTATATAATAAGTCCACAATCATTCCTCCATCCTTTCTTTTTTTTCTGTGCCTAAAGTAACCCTATTGAAAAATGATCCTTGTTCTTTTCTTTTGCTCTCAGTGCTGTTTTTGGCTCCTCTAATCAAATGAGTCATTCTGGGAATGTTTGGTTTGTTTCATGGTTGTGGCACTCAGGGAAAGCAGGGCAGCTCACCTGTCTCATTCTATGGCTGATGCTAGCTGGGAAAATCCCCAACATCTGTGGCTGTAATGAAAAACCCCACAAAAGCAAAATAAATTATTTTTCTGTCTCCGATTCTCTGGTACAATTAAAGGCTGATCACCTGCAGTCACCATCTTGGCCCTGAATTGGGTTGCAGCATTGGATCTGATGGCACAAAGCAAAATCAATACCTGTCACTATAAAAAGTTGATGGAACATAAATTAGGAAGTGAATATTTTCTAACTCAGGCCCCAAGCAGTGATTGTTTGGGTGCAAGCCACATTGTTGGTCAGTGAAAAGAGAAAGCAACGTTACTTAGCATCAGGGCAGTAGGATTACATTATGTGCTATTCCTAGGTCTTTTTATTGATCTCCAAATAATGAATTGAAGCATGACGATCCTCTCTAAAGTTTTTAAAGATTTTACTACTAAAATGTTACCAAAAAGTTTTTCACTGTGGCTAGAGAAGTATGTGAGACTAATCCAGGCACAGGGGTTGCTGGGTACAAGGATTTTGAGCATATAAGAGCATCTTGGCTAGCCCCACCACGAGGTCTTACCTAATACGTACAAGAATGCTTCAGAGTTGTAACTAAGTTGGCTGCTGATGAACAAATGCTCCTCTTCTCTGTCCTTCCCTTGGCCACCATGCCTTTTCCTGATACGAGGCCCAAGCTTTTTAAATTTCCAAAATGGAAATGAATATATTTTTTTCTCATTAATGCAGAATTTTTGGAAAATAATTCAAGAAACCCATGAGAATAAAATAAGAAAATAAATCTTGCTCATTGTGCTATCACTCAGCAATAATTACTGATTGCATGTTAGCATATCTGTTTCCAGGCTTTTTGTGTGTGAGCTCTCACACACATATTTTCAAAAGTGGGAACCTAGTAGATGACCTTTATGGCAATGAATAAATAGTATCCCTTTTCCCCACCATTTTTGAATTGATTGAGAATTAGCAACAAAGGTTCAATGCAAATGGAAGTCAAATACCACATCAATTACTAATAAACTTTTAAGATTGGAGGGTGTTTTGTGGCTGCAGTTGGGGAGACTTCCTAATACTGAGGCTTATCATTAAATAGACTTAATAAAATTCATTAGATCACTTCATATAACATGTCCATCTTCACTTTATTTACTGTGTGTCCCTTTGATCGAATGGAATACAAAATTTAAAAACTAGTGTAAGCTAAACAACGACAGAGAGGACAGTTAAAGAAGTAGAAGACTCTACAGAAATCCAGGAGAACCCCAACTATTTTAGCTCATAAAGAGCAGGGATTGAGGCAATTTCAAGGATTGGTCACTCTGGGATCTCATAATGATATATGAGGGCAGGTATACATCATGCCAGCATTGCCTGTTCTCCTAATTTTTTATGGTAAAATCACTGTTTTTAGTGTATCTATTAGTTACCTTTGTAATTTCCAATATCAGAATTGAACCACTATCTCGGGCACTCTCAACTTTCAACTGTATCTCCAAACTCCCAACATCTCACTCTTTAAAGATGAGCTCATTACGTCCCTTCCCGTTCTTTAATTTGTCTCAACTCTGGTGAACTGTCCTATGGTTTAACATCATAAGGGAGATAACTTGAATATATTTTTTTGTAATCATGAGTAAAATCTTCCATGCTGTGTCTACAGGTTGATTCTAAAAATTGAAAACTATTATACAAAAATGTTTTCATTTTTATGATATGTAAAATTTGCTAAACAAAAGTGCTCTGATTATAATTCCTTCAAGGTGAAGTCTCCTTTTGTACACTACACCAATGAATCAAAACTGTGCCTAATTTTAGTTAATTCATATATGGTCCATGGCATCCTCATATAGAATTTCATTTAAAAAAAAACAGCTTTATTGAGATATAACATATATCATAAAATTCATCCATTATAAGTATGCAATCAATGATTTTTAAAAGATCTTTACCTGAGGATATGTTTATTGATTTTAGAGAGAGAGGAAGGGGGGAGTGAGAGAGAGAGAAAAAGAAAAAAAGGGAGAGAGGGAGAAAGAAACATTGATGTGAGAGAGAACATCAATTGGTTGCCTCCCAAAAGCACCTGAACTGGGGATCAAACCCATAACGTTGGTATGTGCCCTGACTGGGAATTGAACCTGCAACCTTTTGGTGTATGGAAGGATGCTCCAACCAACTGAGCCACCTGGCCAGGTGCATTCCATAATTGTAGTTCGTGAGTAGGGAGGCTACTACATTCATACAGATCTTAAATTACTCACCTTGTTTTTATATTCACTTCTTACTTTCACACTTCATTGTACCCTTAGTTTCTGAACCAAGAAACTTTCCAGAGAGGTTTTCCCCTCCCTACTTATAGTTTTCATGCATGTTATGGTCTAGCTTCAACATCATCCTTATAGCTACCAGAAATTTGTTGAAATCTCTCATCCATTTATGCTGTCATCTTATTTTCCTTTCTGTTATGAGATTATACCCTTTTTATTTTTTGGCTATTATTTTAATAGGTCTTTGGTTAGGAAAGAAGAAAAGCACATATTTGGTCATCAAATGTTAACCACAAGTTTCTTTGTCCAACTCAACTTATAAGTCAGGTCACGTAAGTTTTGCATTACTAGCCAGCCTACATCAGGGCTCCCTTTTGTGTTAGATTCAATTTTGGTCAAAGCACTCAATTCCCTATTGGTAGAATTTTAAGTTATTCCCAATTTTCATTATTTTGGACAATTTTGTGAAGAATATATTTTACATACACTTTGGGGCGCTTTTCTGACCATTTCCTTAGGATAAAATTTTTAGATATGGAATTTCTGAGTCAAAAGCGTTGTCTCTTATATTTTTTGACATATTATCCTTCAGAAATTTTTATGCCAATTATATTCCCAGCCACAGTGGGTTAAAGAGGACCATTTATCAAGCTTCACTGACAATGAGTATTATCAATATATTTGATCTTTGCTAGTTTCAAAAGCAAAGGCATTATCTAACTCAAGAACTCATGCTGGTTTTGGAGGTGATGGTGGTATTTGCTTCTACTCATAGAGCATATAATTTGTGTCATGTATCATATCCCTGATTTCACAACAGTTCTGTATAATGTGAGTTGAATTACAAGTTGCAGAAAAGGAACATGAGTTTCAGAAATGTTCATTGTCCCAAGGTCATGCAGCTAGTGAATGACTTATCTGACATTTAAACTGGTATCTTCTAGACCAGTGGTCAGCAAACTGTGGCTCGGCAAACCGCAGCTCTCGAGCCACATGCGGCTCTTTGGCCCCTTGAGTGTGGCTCTTCCACAAAATACTGACTTCTGCACATGGGCCACGAAGTTTCAATCGCACTGTACGTGTGCGCCCGCAGGTGGTATTTTGTGGAAGAGCCACACTCAAGGGGCCAAAGAGCCGCATGTGGCTCGTGAGCCGCGGTTTGCCGACCACGGCTCTAGACAGTTGGAGGCAGAATTTTGTGCAAAATAGTAGATATATGTAAATATTATATTATTCTTTGGGCCTAGTAATATTCACAGGACTTTAAATGTTTGGAAATAAGTCCCCTTATTGGTGATGATGAAAGCTAAATGCTTTTTGCCTTCTGACAAGGCCTTGAGGACAGGATAAAGCAATTATGATCTTCGTACTCTTATGTGACTTTTATGTCATTCATTTACCGAATATATTATAAACTGCTTTGCACCATTGACACATATAACTCAATACTAATAGAAAACAAGCATTGATACTGTTGGTTGAAGGAATAAAATTTTGCATGCTTTATTAGTTTTCTATTGCTGAGAGACAAGGTACCTCAAAAGTTAGTGGCTTAAACAATAAACTTTTATCTTCTCACAGTTTCTGTGGGTTAGGAATTTAGGAGTGGCTTATCTAATTCTATCTCAGAGAGAGAAGATGAGACTGGGACTGGAGAATCTACATTCAAGGTGATTCACTCATTATGTTGGCAGGTTAGTGCTGATTAAAGGGCCTCAGTTCCTCAGCATGTAAATCTCTGCACAGAGCTGGTGAGTGTCCTGATGTGATATCTGGATTGCTCCAGGACAAGTGATCCAAGGGGGAACAAGCCTGAAACTGCAATGTCTTTTATGAACCAGCCTTGAAAGTCACACTGTCATTTCCCTAATATTCTATTGGCTACACAGGTCAGTCCTAGTCAACATGGGAGGAAACTATACAGGGGCATTACTATTAGGAGATAAGAATCATTGGAGATTTTTTTAGAGGATGGTTACCAAACATGGATATGTAATATCCAGGCAGACAGTAGATGTCCGACTGACAGCTTAGCGCTGCTGCGGAGGTGGGAGAGGCTGTCGCCACTGCTGCTGTGCTCGCCAGCGGTGAGCCCGGCTTCTGGCTGAGCAGCACTCCCCCTGTGGGAGTGCACTGACCCCGGGGGCAGCTCTCCTGCGTTTAGCATCTGCCCCCTGGTGGTCAGTGCACATCATAGCGACCGATCATTCTGCTGTTTGGTAGATTTGCATATTAGCCTTTTATTATATAGGAGGAGGATATACATAACCCATAGACACAGTTGATAATGTGGTGAAAGCTGGGGGTTGGGTAGGGAACTCAGAGGTAGGGTGGAGGAGTCAATGGGAAAAAAAAAGGACATCTGTAATACTTTCAACAATAAAGAAAAAAAGGAATATATACTTTGAAACTACCTCCAACTTTCTAGCTATCTTACTGGGAAAACTAAAGGGACCCTCTGAGGATTCAGGAAGAAATTAGATTTTAACCACAGAACAACAAAATCTGTTTTTGAGAAAGAAGGAATTTCGATGCTTTCAGCATATCTTGACCCATTTTAATAATAAAGTTTGGTTTTTAATCCAGTCAGAATGAGAACATCACTGAGGCTCTTCTTTTGCAGCAGTGCCCTACTTCCTCCCAATAAAAGAGGAATATGCTTATTCAGCAAGTCAGCTACAGTTTTTTTTAAGGCAAAATTGTTCTTAATAACTTAGTAGTGTTTAATCTGGCTGATGAGTCACTGCTTGGTCACTGAAGATATATCTTTCAGGCAACAATAATTACCTGTTTAAAGTTCTGTGTAGTTGTGCAGATCTTCAGAATGCTGACTCAGTTTGATGAGCATGATGGGTGTTAACTTCAGTGTCCCAGGATGGCAGGTTCAGTGAGGTCTAATTCACTTGCGATCAGCTTTTAGCCTCAGTTAAGACATTTAGAAGTAGGCTATGCCATTCACAGAGGAGTAGTGAGGATGGTTGTGGCCTGCCTAGATTTTTGAAGAGATACCATGTTGGAAGTCTATAGGAAACTGGTTGTGTTGGATGGATTATGATGTCTTTTGACTGGAGCTTTATCCAGTTATCTTGCTATTTAATATTTGCATTGATTTTACTACTCTCATCTTTGATTGAGACTTTTTCTTCCCCACTGGATATTAGCGGAAGGAGAGTGCTGTAGACTGAATGTTTGTATTTCCCCGTAACTTGTATGTTGAAACCTAATCCACAGTGTTACGGTATTTAGAGGTGGGGACTTTGGAAGGTAATTAGGTCATGAGGATTGAGCCCTCATGCATGGGACTAGTGCCCTTATAAAAGAGCCTCAGAGGGCTCCCTCACCCCTTCTGTCATGTGGAGACAGTGAGAGAAGATGGCTGTCTATGAGCCAGGAAGCAGGCTCTCACCAAACACCGTATTTGTCAGTGCCCTGATCTTGGACTTCTCAGGCTCCAGAACTATGAGAAATAAATGTTTGTTGGTTAAGCCACCCAACCGATGGTAGTTTTGTTAGAGCAGCCCCAGTGGATAAGACTAGGAGGGAGTATCATTACTCACTTCTGATGATAACACCCAGGGAGCCTGAGTTTTCAGCAAACTCCCATTTGCCTATAGAGAAAGGATCTGCACTAGTTTTCTTTGAAACAAGGAAATTAGTTCTTACTTGGTCTGTTTTTGCCCCCTTATTTTGGAATCTGTCTTTACTGATCACACTATCAAAGTTTGTTCTTGCCTTGATTATTCTCTACTAGAGGACCAGTGTATGAATTCATGCACCAGTGGGGTCCCTTGGCCTGGCCTGCAGGATCGGGCTGAAACTGGCTCTCTGACATCCCCCGAGAGGTCCCGGATTGTGAGAGGGCGCAGGCCAGGCTGAGGGACCCTACCGTTGCACGATCGGGTCCGGGGAGGGATGCAGGAGGTTGGCCAGCTGGAGAGGGACTGCAGGAGAACTCCAGGGCGTGTCTGGCCCATCTTGCTCAGTCCCGATTGGCCAGATCCCAGCAGCAAGCTAACCTACTGGTTGGAGCGTCTGCCCCCTGGTGGTCAGTGT
>NW_005360124.1:8449999-8465216 GCF_000412655.1 Myotis brandtii | reverse complement strand
GTCAAGTTTCTAAGCTTTCTAAATCTCCATTTTCTGGCTAATGAAAGAAAATAGGATTCCATCGAGTCTCCTATCTATCTACTGCAGGACTGCTGTGAAGATCAAATGAGATGAGGCACAGGAAAACGCTTCACAGACATTTGGTTACAGTGTAAAATGTTTCCACCTGGCTATAAAGCAAGTTGTGTTCTTGGGCTTAAGAAACTCCAAGGAGGCTAGTCGCTAGGGAGAGGAAGCTGGGCGTTGCTATGTGATGTCATTACCTGGACAGACACTTAGCATATTAGCCTTATATATATATAGATTATCATTTCTTTTCTTTAGATTATCCACCCCAGTCTGTAATTATCCTGTTTGATAGTTTATGTGCTTATTATGTGCTTTCTCCACTAGAATGAAGGCTGCATCAAGTGTCTATGATGTCCGCTTTTGCTCACTACTCTTTCCCAGCCTCCAACCCTGTGACTGAGACATAAACAGGGGGCACAGTAGTTACTTGTTGAATGAATGAATGAATGAGTGTTTATGAAATACTCAAAGTTAAACTAGCGGACGATGTTGAGACTCTGCCCATATCTCCTTGCCATGCCACTGCAGGGCACACCAGCTCTCATCAACTGCTAATACCTGCAGTTAATTACCTGAGGGCTTTATTTATTTTATTTTATTTTTGCTTTCCATCCACACATCAGACTGGAAGTGCCTGGAATTGAGCATACCCCTGGGAGCAGCCCTCTATCACTGACTGATTGGAGTTGGTGCAGAGATACCCTAGCTCCCTTGTCCCTTGGGTGAGATAATTCTGAGGCATTTATACTACCTCTCAGAGTTGCCACAGCAGAATTAAGCTTCAACCACTCAGTGTGCTAGCTGTCTCGACTCTGCATCCTTTTACTTGCTCCACTTCCCAACTCCTTTACTGTTTTCCCATTATTCCCCCAATAAACCACTTGGACTTAAAACCTTTCCACAGAGTCTGCCTTTGGACAACCCAAATCAACACATATAGAAAACAAAAGTTCACAAAATTTTACAAGTTTTCTGAACTATTTCTAAATGAGGAAGCATACACTATTTTGAAATGAAAGTTAGTTGTCTTATAATTGTCTTTTGATTAGCTTGTATATTAAAGGCATAACTATTAAACAGGTTATTCTATTAAATTACCTTTCTACTCTTCCAACTTTAGTGCACATTGCATTTCCAGACCACCATCTGGGCAATTGGAAGCATGCATTTTGTGAGTCACCATTCAGAAATGTGATCAGTCGTTTAGCATACTTACTATGTGAAAAGCATTGAAGCCCTTACAGGGGACACAAAGTTTGTACCTATTCCTCAAGAGCACAATTAGGTAGTGGAGAGAAGCACATATACATATACATGGGGTCAGCACTTTGCAGCGCTCTTAAGGAATGTGCTATGGAGTTCCAAAGTAGAATCAGAAGAATTCTGGTGAGACACCATGCAAGACTGGGCTGAAAGGATAAGAAATTCTGCAGAGGAAACATTGTGGACACACACAGTAATGCTCACAAGTACAAAGTATGATGAGAAGAAAACCTTTATTCTGATTTCACAGAAGGAGGGGGTAATGATACATAAGGTCAAAAGACAGAAATGAACCGTTCTGAAATAGTTTAAATTAAGATGAAAAGGTCACAAAAGTTAGAACAAAAAGTAACAATTTCAGTAGGTCTGTTACTGCCCTCCTCATAGGGAAATCCTTGGCTGATTCTTTGGTATCACCCATTCCCAAACAAGTTCCATACCCTCTGACCTGGGGAACTTATAGTTGTCTAGATCAGGGGGTCTATAAACTTTTTGCAACTACTCACCTCTGCCATCATTGCGTGAAATCATCCCAAAACAGTATGTACACGAATGGTTATGGCTGTGCTCCAATAAAACTTTTTTTGTTGTTGTTGCAAAAACAGACATTTGGATTTGGCCCACAGGCAAAATTTTGCTGACTCTGTGATAGACTAATTCTAACCACACTAAAATGTGTCAAATGACTTACTCTTTTATTAGGTAACATTTGCATTTAAACTCAGTCTTTAATACCGTACTTTAACATGAAGGAAGCAACCGAACCAGAGGAGAATATTGGGGATGGGGAGATAGAATTTCTGGTGTCCATCCAATGGTATTGGATAGATAGCTGCATATATATATATATTGGGTCATATGCTCAAGTCCTTTGGGTTTGGGACTCATGATCTCAGTACAGAGCTCTAGGACTATAACAAAAGAGTGAGGATAGAATTGAACAGTTGACAGAGTAGTATGAGCCAGTTCAACCATATATTGATAGCATAGTAAGGTTATTGTGTGTTAAGATTGGGGAGAGTATTAGTTTGCTAGGGGCTGCCATAGAAAGCACCACAGACTTAGTGGTTTATACAACATAAATTTATTTTCTATTTCTGGACTGTGGAAGTCAGAGATCAAAGTGTTGGCAGGGTTGGTTTCTTCTGAGGCTTTTCTCCTTGACTTTTACTAGTAAATGGCTGTCTTCTCTGTATATCTTCACATGGTCTTCCCTCCATGCATGTCTGTGTCCTAATTAATCTATCTATATAAAACCCTAATATGCAAATAGACGGGACTGCGGAACAACCTAACAACTGGTTGCTATGACATGCACTGACCACCAGGGGGCGTGCACGGACCATGGTAGGCGATGGCAGCAGGCGGCAGAGCGCAGAACATGGTGGACATCAGCCACAGTGGGATGGTGGAGCAGGTGAGTGGAGGCGCCAGACCAAGGCGGGGCGCCGGTTGCTGTCAGCAGGGGAGCCTCTGATGGTTACTGAAAATTCTTTGCTCCTGTGTGCCACGGTCCCACCCGGCGCATGCACTTGCTGCTGGTGCTGGTCCCACTCACACCTGCTGCCAGTGCCTGGCGCTGGCCCTGAATGCTCAGCGCTGTCAGCAGGTGCGCTGACAGTAAAGTTGCCGGCCCCAATCGTCCCTCAGGGCTTCTCCACCTCCCCTAGATCCTGAGGGGCGATCAGGGCCAGCAGCCACCTCTTGCACCCGCTGCCGGCGCCAGAGCCACTGCTTGCACCCACTGCAGGTGCCGGCACCAGTCTGATCGCTTGGCGCTGTCAGTGGGTGTGAGCAGCAGCTGCCGGGCCCCAATCACCTCTGAGGGCTTCTCCACCTCCCCCTGCTCCTGGGGGGTGATCGGGGCAGCAGCTGCCGCTCGCACCTGCTTGCTGACGGCGCTGGCCCCACTTGCACCTGCTGCTGGCGCCGGCCCCAATAGCTCTGTGCCATCACCGGATGCGAGTGGGGCTGGTGCCATCAGTGCATGGGAGCAGTGGCGGTGGGAGCGGGGCTGTCGGCAGACGGGACCAGGGGCCATGGCGGGAGGGGCTGGGCGGGGGTGCGGAGGATGGGTTGAGACCCATCCCTGTGCCCAGAGCAGCCTCATGGCCCACAGTTCCTTTCAAGGTGCATGAATTCATGCACTGGGCCCCTACTCTCTTTATAAGATTGTGAGTCATATTGGATTAGGGCCTATTGTACTGACCTCATTTTAACTTAACTACCTCTTTAAAGATCCTGTATTTACATATAGTCACATTCTGAGGTACACGTAGTTAGGACTTAATTATATAAATTTGGATTGGGGGACATAATTTATCCTATAATGGGGCGATAAAGAGTAATAGGGCATGTATATAGGTATATGGTTTAAACTTATATGAGGTGAAGTCAAGTTCATCTCATCTCAATGATGTGCAAAGGAGCAAAAGAATGGGACCAGAGTAGGCTGGGCAGAAAGAAAAAGAGAAACAGAATAGAAGCTGGAGGTAGTAGTGGAAGAAAGAGAAGAGAATTACAAAGGTCAGGAGAAAGAATAGAGGGTGGTTTCAGGAAAGAAAACATTGTACCCTAAAATGGTGAATGGATAACAATGATTAGCAGAGGGGTTGGGTCATAGCAAGTGAATGTCAAGATGGCTTAATGGTTGAAAAACAGTGGTCAAACATTTGAAGAAGAGAGAACAACTATTCATACCTATTTTCCCCAAGAAAAATGCTGCTCATACTCTACATAAGAAAAGTTGCAAGCTAAGTTTAGGCAGAGGCAAGTAAGTATATTTTTTAAATGTGGGAGAAACAGGTTTATGGTGACTTAAAATTTGATGGAATATATTACATGTCTACTTATATTCCTCAGTAACATCAAGGAAGCTTTATATTACAGTATTTATTATCAAATAATAAGGAAATTAGATTTTTACTCTTAAGTCTAACAGTGTTAGTACCAGGTTCCTTACTGGGACCAAAGAGATAAAAGTGACCTCTCTCTGGAAGGAGTTTACGTGTGCTGTTCAATTTTTATTTTAATATATATAGGGCATGTAAGTAGGTATATGGTTTGTACTCATATGAGGTGCAATCAAGTTAATCTGATCTGCCATTCAAATCTACTGTTGAGCCCTTTTAGTGAATTTTTATTTCAGTTATTGTATTTTTAATGCCAGAATTTGCATTTGTTTTTTTTCTTTATAACAAATATAATTTATATCTCTTTATTTCTGTTCTCTATTTTTTTGTTGTTGTTAATCCTCATCTGATATTTTTCCATTGATTTTTAGAGAGAGTAAGGGAGGGAGAGAGACAGAGAGAGAGAAACTTCAATGTGAAAGAGACACATCGATTGGTTGCCTCCCACACAGACTGGGGCAGGGATCCAGCCTGAAACTGAGGTATGTGCCCTTGACCAGAATCAAAGCCAAGACCCTTCTGTCTCCAGGCCAACGCTCTATCCCGACTAGGGCCTATTCTGTTTGACGAGACATTTTTACCATAGCTTTTTACATCTTGAAATATGGTTGCTTTTTGTAGTTTGAACATATTTATAAAGGCAAGTTTCACTCTTTGTTAAATTTGATATCTGGCCTTCTCACAGGCTGTCTTTTTTTTTTTTTGTCTTCTCCCCTCCCACCAGGGAGTTGTGGGGGATGGTGTGGGTGTGGGTGTGGGTCACTGTTTCCCGTTTTTTTTGCATGCCTTATAATTTTTTGTTGAAAACTAGACCACTCTAGATGATTCCTCACTGCCTCTGGGTCCTGTTTTTGTTGTTTGAATGTTTATTTGTTTAATTACTTGGCTAGATTATTTTTTATACCGCATAGTGGGAAGCTTTTGGTTTTACTCTTGCTTGGATGTGTGCACAGTCACTCTGGGATGTTCTCTTTTTCTGATCTATCTGTTAAACTGTTGTCCTCATTTGTTATCACAGACAGGTGTTGGGCCCCCTTAATCGCTCTATTCTTTTAGACAATGCCCCGGGGCGTAATTTGCTCCGCACTCAGATCCAATTAAATTTGAGCAGGGTAGTTTTTGAGGCCCATCTTTGAGGGTTTTTTCTTATCTCAGGAGGGCTCTTAGCTTTCCCCCTGCTTCTTTCTGGTGAACTAGCTGGCCTCTGGTTTATTGATCTTAATTAAGAGGAGCTATTGCTTTGAGAGCACTCTAGGCTTGAATTTCTTCATCCTCTGTTTCAAATAAAATCTGTTCCTTTGGGGAGAATTTTAGAGCTCTCTGTTCTTATGAACTACCTCTCCCCTAGGGTAAAATGTTTGAGTCATTATTTTGGGAGCTGGATGGAGTTGGTATCCTCTGATCTTCTTGGCTTGCTTCTCCTGATTTGGTAACTCTATTCTTTTATAATTGTTTATTGTTGAAATTATTACATATGTCTCCTTTTTCCCTCATTGACCTCTCCCCAGCCCCTCCCACCTCCCAGCACATGCCCTCTTGTCTGTGTCCATGGGCCATGCATATATGCATACAAGCTTCTTGGTTGATTACTTCCCACCCACCCACGCTCCTTCGCCTTCCCTCCAAGATTTCGCACTCTGTGATAATTCTATTCTTAGTTTTTTTATTTGGAACCTAGAATAAGCTGTCAAGAGGATACTTGGGGTCCTAATATTTTTGGTTTGCTGCATGTGGGATCTCTCTGTCCTAGGAGTGGGTGCTGAGTAGAAGAAGGGATTTACTGAACTTTTGGCTGTATTCACTGGGAATTTAGCCTCTGACTGAGTTGGAAGGAATGAAAATACTGATTACCTGCTCCTGTGGGCAAGATACTATATTTCTTGATTGACAGCTGATGGAGAGGGAACCCTCCAGCCTTGGCACCCCACCCAGAATGTTGAGCTGAATTGGGGGTTAGGCGAAGGAAGGGAGCTGGTCCTGTCTTAAATGCCTCAGACTCTCCCACTTTTAACAAGGATTTAGTAACTTTTTTTTTGAATAAAGCTTTCTTAATTTGCTGTGTGCCTTTAGGATAACTTTTAGATACTTTAGATCAGTTATTTTTGTTTCACTGGGCAGTGAGTCAGAGGAACTCCTCAGAACACTTCTTTTCTGTTACAGCATCATACTGCAGGCTTAATTTCTCTTTTCCTGCTGCAGACTTGGCGTTTAATCAAGCTTCTCACAGGATTTCTGGTATCATTCACTAGTGAATGGTATTTACACACCAGATGTATATGCCAGATATGTTACTTGCTGTTCTGAGGTATCATTACTTCTAGACCCTTTCAAATGGACAGAGCTAGCATGGGGGAGTTTAGGGGGATGGTGTGGGTATGGGTCACCGTTTCCTGTTCATTCTTATTCCTTTAATTTTAGTCCAATACTTTCCTTTTCCCCCTCCAATCCATATTAGTGAGAATCCTGTGAAAGTAATATCAATGTATTTATTCATTTGCTTTATCCTATAATACATAAAAAATATCAACATAAATATAACTATCAATAACAAATCTTCTAAATAAAGTTTAGAAGTTGAAATTGTTTTTATAACATTTACCATTGGGGTGACAGTCATTATATTGGGTTCAAGATTTACTTGAATTAATTCTTTTAAAAAATTCTGTGTGGTATTTTACTGACGATACAAAATTTGTTAATATTTAAATTGAGTTTCAGAATGAATTCCATCCTTTTGAAGTTAATTTTAGTTTTTAAATATGTAAAACTTTCACATGATTCAAAAATAAAAATTATATAGTTCCTATTCCCAACTATCTTGTATGGCAATATTTTAATTACTTTCTGGTTGTTTTTTATTTGTTTCATTTTGCAAATTCAACATTACTATTATTAAATATATATTTATATTCTTATTTCTCCTATTTTCTTAAAAGTTCGCATACTCTAAGTACTGTCTTGAAACTTGCTTTGGTCTCTTAATAATATTGTGTAAATGATTTCACATTTCACAGAGGTCATTATGTTTAACTGCTGAATTTTTAAAGTTGCTTTATTGTCTAAATGGATCACATTTTAATCATCCAAAATTTTATGGATGGACAAATAACATTAAATCACCTCATATCTCTGTATGTTTCTTAGGTGTATTAAATTTCTGTATGTGGAATTTCTGAATCAAAGAATATAAACAAATATAGTTTTGTTAGATATTGCCAAATCCCCCACCATAGGGGTATATATTATTTTCTTAGGCCTGCTTTAACAAATTACCACAAACTGAGTGGCTTAAAATACAAATCATTTATTAACACAATTTTGGAAGCTAGAAGTCTGAAATCAAGGTGTTGGCAGGATCATGCTCTCTAAGGACTCGAAGAGAGGATCCTTCCCTGTCTTGCCTGACTCGATTGTGGGTAATCCTTGGTGTTCCTTGGCTTGTAGTTGCATCACTCCAACTTCTGCCTCTGTCTTCACATGGTGTACTTTCCTCTGTGTGCGAGTGTCTGTGCTCAGATTTCCTTTTTTTTCATAGGGACAGTATGATTTTGTCATCTTTATTTGATTATATCTGTAAAGACCCTATTTCCAAATAAGCTCACATTTGCAAATACTGGGAGTAGGGACTTGACTTTTAAATATGGTTTTTAAGAAATTATTGATTTTAGAGAGGGGTAGGGAGAGGGAGAGAGAGAAACTTGATGTGTGAGGGTCACATCAATCAGCTGCCTCCTGCACACCCCCAACTAGGGGTTGAGCCTGAAACTCAGGTATGTGCTCTGACCTAGGATTGAACCAGTGACCTTTCAGTGCATGGAATGGCGCTCAGCTAACTGAGCCGCACTGACCAGGGCTTGAACATCCTTCTTGGTGGACACAGTTTGACTTGTGGTACCATTAGCAATGTGAGTCTGCTTCTCCATAGTCCTGCTAAAAGACTGTTGCCAAGTTTTTAAATATTTACCAACCATATAGGTTCTAAATGGTATCTTAGAATTTCTATGTCTCTTATTACAGAAGTTGAATATGTTTTCTTATGTTTATATGCCATTTTAAAACTGTCTCTTCATGCCTTTTTAGTTGTCATTTAAAACATTATTCTGGCCCAGCTGGTGGTGATTCCCCGTCAGGGCACATGCCTGGGTTGTGGGCTCGATCCCCAGTAGGGGGTGTACAAGAGGCAGCCAATCAGTGTTCTCTTTCATCATTGATGTTTCTATCTCTCTCTCCTTCTCCCTTCCTCTCTGAAATCAATAAAAATATATTAAAAATAAAATAAAACATTATTCTGAAAAATTTCAAGCATGCCAAAAGAAGAGAACATTTACTGCTCCCTCACATTTCTAACATCTGACTTAATTATTTGTCAATATTTTACCAGTATTATTTCATCTACTACTTTCTCCTGTTATAGAACAGAAAGAGTTTGTCCACCCAGTGCTAGCAGAGCCAAACACTTGACATGGAAAATTACAGTGGAGAAATATTGGCTATTTTACTATGAATGGTGCCTTTCAGGAGAACAGGAAGCAGATGCTCAAGAGCCCAAACTCCCTGATGGCATGTAGGTTACAGATTATATAGGGCAAGGCCCTGGCTGTGTAGCTCAGTTGGTTAGAGCATCATCACGATATGTCAAGGTTGCGGGTTTGATTCTTGGGTCAGGGCACATATAAGAATCAACCAATGAATGCATAAATAAGTGGACCAACAAACTGATGTCTCTCTCTCTCTCTCTCTCTCTCTCTCTCTTTCTCTTTCTGTCTCCCCCTCCAACCCCTCCCTCTCTTCCTCTTTCCCCCCTTCTCTCTCTCTCTCTCTCTCTCTCTCTCTCTCTCTCTCTCTCGTAGATTACATAGGGCAAAATAACAAGATACCGTGGATGGAGTAGGAGTTCGAGTCATGCTGGAAGCTAATTGGTCAGAGGTGAGGGAAGGATTCTGAATCATTTCTTCAGGTCTTGAGGACAGCTCAGTTTTTTTCCCAGTAATCCTCTGTTTGGTCTCATGGGAAAGTAGCCAGGGGTCGTTCTACCTTGGGCTCAGAAATTGAAACATAACTAAGCTCAAGATGTGATCTTTAGCCTACCAGAGTTCTGGATCTTATAACCATGAGTGAAGTCCAGGCTACTATCTTCTGCTACCATGGAGGTTGCTCATTATCTGGAGGGAAATCTAGGTCTACGGGGGCAGGATGGGGGAGGGATTGGGGAAGAGAGAGAGAGAGAGAGAGAGAGAGAGAGAGAGAGAGAGAGGATTTTTAGAGCTAGGATTTAAAGCTAAATTTAATCAAAGTCATAAGGACCCTCGGTTTCAATTCCTCCCTTTTTTTGATATACCTCATTTTTAGGGAAAAGGGGCAGGGACTATTGTGTCTGCTTCCTGCTGAAAAGGCAGAATATGGGATTAGAGGAATGAAACTGCCTCATATTCAATTGAAAATATTCTTTAGTGGCCCTAGCTGTGTAGCCCAGTTGGTTAGAGCACCGGCCCAATATACCAAGATTATGGGTTCCATTTCTGGTCAGGGCACATACAAGAAGCAACCAATGATTGCATAAATAAGTGGAACAACAAATCAGTGTTCTCTCTCTCTCTCTATCTCTCTCCCCCCTTTCTATTTCTCTCTAAAAATCAATAAATTAAAAAATAAATAAAAAAGAAAAAGAAGCCCTAGCCATTTTGGCTCAGTGGATAGAGCATTGGGCTTCGGACCAAAGGGTCCCTGGTTTGATTCCGGTCAAGCATGTACCTTGGTTGCAGGCTCCTCCTCAGCTCGGGCCCTGGTTGGGGTTCGTTCATTGTCTTCTGACAATGAAAGATATTTGCAACAGTAACATAGTAAAATAATGACTATCTGTATATGACAAAAACTTAAAATGACATGGTTATAGATTTGATTATAATGCAGTTGACAAAGAAATCTTCTTTTCTCTGCAACATAATATTTTAAGATACCAACTAGAACCTATTTGACTAATCAACCCAGGTAAAATAAAAGTATTACTTAATGCTGATGATTCTAAAGATATGCTTATTTAGGCAAACCAAACTCAGAACAAGCTTTAATATTAAATATTCCCCAAATCATGTGATTCTGAAAAGCATTTATGTTTGTTATATTTTTGAGAATTTTCATATAAGCACTTTTTGTTTAGCCAATTTAACATTAAAAATTAGCAATACTATTCAGTGTCGAATTATGCTATATATAGAATATGCATACATAAAAATACAGATAAACATAAACAGAGATTTTCATAGCTTTTTTTTTTCAATCCTCAGCCAGGGATATTTTTCCACTGATTTTTAGAGAGAGAGGAAGGGAGGGGGAGAGACGGAGAGAAACATCAGTGTGAGAGAGACACACCGATTGGTTGCTCCCACATGTGCCCCAAGAGCCTGCAATTGAGGAGCGTGCCCTTGACCAGAATCAAACCCAGGACCCTTCAGTCTGAGGGCCGATGCTCTATCCACTGAGCAAACTGGCCAGGGCTCATAGTTTTCATTTTAGATTGCTAGTGTTTGTGTCCCAGATACTATTTAAAACCCAGAGGAAAAGCTGAATCCAAATTATGTTTCTGGCAGATGTACTAATTAAGATTTTGTTCAGAGGCTCAAAACTTTGCATGCTGTAAAACAAATAACATCAACAAACAATTCATATGCCGCCCCCCCCCCATACTTTCAGATTTAATTTGCCAGCTCTAGATCAAATTCTAAATTGGTTTCTAGTTAAAAATGAAATCCCATGGCTAGGTTGAACTTCTGTTGCCCACTCCTTCAGGTCTGCTGAAATGAGGTTGGAATTGGCCCCCGCTTCCCACCAGATGAGACAAGTAACAGATTCCATTTCAGCAATCAATCCTAGTTGCTAACTGTAACCTCTCAGGGTCCTTTCTTTAATACAGTCAGTAGCAGGAGCCTCCAAACCACGTCAAATGAGTCCCTCAGGACCCAACCAAAAGTAATGGGGGTTGTTCCTGGGGTCGTCAGCCATGAGGTTACTTATCTTAGACATCTCTTAAACCAAGTACGAAATTTCCGTGTTGGTCAGCTCTGAGCACTGCAGGTTTGTCCCTGGAACAATTAGTCCAGGAAGCTGCTTGGGAAGAACTTGGAGAGACCGCCACTGGCCAGGGGTCGCTGAACTGCAGGCGAATGTCCACTCTGTAATAGAAAACATTCATCCACCTGGTGCTAGCAGATCCAAACACTAGACACTGAGAATTGCAGTGGAAAGTATTGGGTATTTTATTATGGGTGGCACTCTCCAGGAGAACAGGAAGCTAATGCTCAAAAGCCCAAACCCTCCAATGCAGTGGTTCTCAACCTTCCTAATGCCATGACCCTTTAATACAGTTCCTCATGTTGTGGTGACTTCCCACCATAAAATTATTTTCTTTGCTACTTCATAACTGTAATTTTGCTACTGTTATGAATCGTAATGTAAATATCTGATATGCAGGATGTATTTAGGCGACCCCTGTGAAGGGGTCGTTCGACCACCAAAGGGGTCGCGACCCACAGGTTGAGAACCACTGCTCCAATGGCATGTAGGTTACAGATTATATCGGGTAAAATCATAAGACGCCATGGGTTAGGCGTTCAGGGTTTTGCTGTGAACTGATTGGTTAGGGGTGAAGGAAGGGTAGTAAGTCATTTTTTCAGGTTTTGAGGACAGCTCTGATATTTTTTTCCCAGCGTCCCTCTGTCAGGGGTAGCCAGGGGGTTGTTCCATCTTAGGGCTCAGGAGCTGAAACATAACTTAGGTCAAGACGTGATCTTTAGTCTACCAGAGGTCCTGACCTTATGATCATTAGTCAGGTCCAACTACTGTCTTCTGCTCCCTGAGGGGAATGGCCAGGTCTCGGAGGGTTATGGCCACAAAGGGAGAGATGATTTCTAGAGCTAGGTTTTAAAGCTAAATTTAATCAAAGTCCAAGAACCCTTGGTTCCACTCCTCTATGTATTTATTTCTCCCATTCCAGGCATCATATCATTTCATCCATAAGAACTTCAGTACATAACTGGAACACATATAACTTAAAAAACCACATAAAAGCAGTACAATTTTTATACATAATAAGATTACCAAAATGTTTTAATTTTACCTAATATCCAGTCTGTTCAAGTTGTCTCAAAATTTCTTTGAGTATAATTTTTAGTCTGTTAAATGAAGGGATTAGACAAGATTACCTAGGGCCCTCTTTTATTTAAAAATTTTGAGATTTATTCTGTAATTCTACATAATAAATGAAGGACATCTTGCTATTGTAAGCCTTGAAATACTGCTGGGTAATGATCTCATTACTTACTGGTGAATTCTACAGAGCACTGTTTCTATATTCTCTTTCTTCAGTTGGTAATAGTCGTATCTATTGTGCTATCATTATCCATTACTTCTCTGGAAATAGAGTGACTTGGTTCTCTGATGGGACTTTGTTCTCAAAGCATTTTTCAGATTTGACAGTAGACTATAATGTCACCTTAATGTTGCTGTGAGTCTAATAGGAAGTGAAAAATGTCATTGGTGACGGTATGATTGTAAGCCCATCATTTGTTTCATTTGCTGTATCTTAGTCTCTCAGAAGCTTGACTTTACCTCCTCTCTAGCAGAGCCAGACTTCCAGGGTTTTAATCTTTCTTCTGCCAGCTGTGTCTTAAACACTGATTCCTTCTCTGAGAAAGACAGAAATAAAGTCATCAACTTCATTGGGTGGTTATGAAGACTAAATTAGTTAACCCATGTTAAACAATTACCAACAGAAACAATGACCAGCACACAGGAAGTACCAAGAGAATGACAGATCTTATTAATCCATTCCTTGTCCTAAATGCCTCTTCCATAACCCAGTTCTGCTTACCATTGTCAGAAGTACCTGCTAGTTCTTCGTGGAGAACTGCCTTGTTTAATATGGATGCTGCTGTTAGCCATGTGGCTATTTAACTTTAATTAAAATAAAAGAAATTTAAACATCTGGTTTCTCAGTCAATCTATAGCCACTTAACAAGTATTCCGTAGCCACATGGCGGTTAGTATCTGCCACATAGGGCAGTGTAGATATAAACATTTTCCATTATTGCAGGAGATTCTTTTGGATAGTGCTTCTTAGAACTTTCTCCTGCTGGGGTGATGGCAGTAATATCAAGAGGGAACCCTTTTCCCCCTTCTCCTCTTCTTTTCATGAAAACTTTTCCCTCTGCCTTCTAGGAGATAATGGTTTTCAGAGGGAAGACCACATCCCTCACTCGGTCCTTTTTATGCGATAATAATTCTTTTTATGTGATAATAATTGATTGGATAGAGTCACAAAAATCTTCTGGCCCAAGTATCTCTTCTGGGAGGTAATAATAAGTCTTCCCTCATGTGTGGCCTTACTTTTTGGCTCTTGCTCTTTCTTAGTCATGTCTGTCTGTAAATAATATTCTTTCTTTTTTTGCCTCTCACATGGTAAACCACTAGGGAATAGATTTCTGGCTGTGTGTTTCCTTCCCTCACCTCTCCAACATTCTCTGTTAGCCCTCCTTATGACTGGGTAGGTAAGTTTAATTCAGAGAAGAAAGGCTAACATGAGTTAAGATCGGAGCTGTATTAGCCATTCCTATTTTATCAAGGATCCTAGTGCTTATAACATAAATATAATACCTTGTTTTAATTTCTATGTATATGTTTCTTAAACTGATTGAATCCTGTGGAGGAGTGTGGGAGGTTAGTATCCTACAAAATGTTCACTCACACTATAGCTCCCCAAAGCCTACCCCATCAAATCAAAATTCCTCTGCCTGACTTTCAAGGCTCTCTATAATTTGATCCTACTCTAATTATCTAATCTTCTTTAATTCAACTTAGTGACTGTTGGCTGAATGTCTTTTGTACATATGTTATTATATCTGTGTTCCTCTGCTTGATCCCGAGGATATAAAGATGATAAGACATAGACTCTTCCATAAAAGCCTATGGATTAGTTTGATAGAGAGGCATATAAATAAATAACATACATAATGTGCTGAGTGCCATAGTTAAAAAATATTCAAAGCACTAGGTGAATATGAAAGAGATAGCAGTAAGTCCTTTTGAGAGAGAGAAGAGAGAGAGAGAGAGAGAGAGAGAGAGAGAGAGAAAGGAACAGTTTCAAAGACACACACACACACACACACACACACACACACACACACACACACTTGAATGGTGGATAGGAGTTTGCCAGATAGAAATGCCAGGGGAAGGGCTTTCTAGATAAAGGGAACAATATAAAAAAATAAGGCATAAAGTTTATATTCTTTACTCCAAATTGGCTTCTGTCCAGAAGCCACAATTCCATGCATATGTTCAAGTTGCTGTGTAAGCTTGTGGAAGAAATCAGACTTGGTGCTCTTTCTGGGTAAGACCTATCTAAGGATTTCTATTTTTGCAGATGCAGGCCAGAGGCAGGAAGAATGTTCTTTATTTAATACTAAAACATACAAAACACATTACAGTGGAGGGTTAATTGTCACAAGGCTTGCAAATTCATTTGCAAAGAGGTGGGTTCATTCAGATTATGGTTGGTGAATTCATTTACAGTAAAAAAAAATCAGTTTCCTCTAACAAATATAATCTATAGATTATAGGTTTTTATAGCAAATATTTCTATAGATTATGCAAACAAAATTTTCCATATGAAAATACACTATAACAATGTGAACAAAGCCAATTTTCCAGACAAAAGCTTTCATCACAGACTTCAAGTTTAAAACTTATATTCCTTGGAAATCAAACAGAAACAAACAAACAAAAGTATTTATGGCTAACAGTTGAATATCTTAGAGTATTTGGTAAACATTAAAAAGAGGAATTATCTATAATAATTTATAATAATAAAAGCATAATATGCTAATTAGACTGGGTGTCCTTCTGGATGACCTTCTGGACAAAGCTGCCCTGCCTTGGTAGGCAGAGGCCCCCCAGCTGCCGTGGCAGGCGGGGGGAGG
>NW_005360124.1:8431570-8449914 GCF_000412655.1 Myotis brandtii | reverse complement strand
ACACACACACACACACATACATACATATACATATACACTAGTTTTCTAAAAGTGCTTTCCATTTTTTTGTATTTGTGATAAAAATGTAAATATTTTAAAATTTTTCATTAAATATAATTGTAATTTCTATTTTTATAACTTTGAACAGTAAAATAAACTAGAGCCTTAAGTTTATGTTTCTACTGGCAGATCCTCAATTCTAGATAAGACTTGATGAATGATTAGATGTCAGAGGGGAGGGAGGATCTGGTGAGTAAAAGGGAAGAGTTAAGATAATACTGAGTCTTCCCACCCAGGATGCTCCATAGATGGAGTTTGGGATAGGGGAGTAGTATTATTTGATGGAGAAGAAAAGAAAATGTTCAGTTCAGTTTTGAATGTGGCAATTTTGAGATAATGTGGTACAAACAACAATTAATAAGAATCCCTTTTCAAATAAAAATTTATGGATACATAGTAGGGTGAAGGATGTAATACTTCCCAACACTTGTTCATTAACACTTGTCATGCCTGGTGACTGCCACTTTTCTTCTTACCTTAATTCTTTAAAACGGTTATATTGAAGGTTTGTGAGATTTAATCCTGGTTACATTACTACAAGTCAAGTTGTTTTATAAATATATTACAATAAAAATATTCTATACTTTGAATTAGTAATGATATTCCCCAGCCTCAGGTCACTGTATATTTATTAGATAGATATTTCTTGCAATGAGCTACCATTATGGCCAAAAATCCTTGGGGTTTATTATAATGGGATATAAATTATATCTGGTGTGATTGATGACAATAATAATGTAATAATACTTTAACAAATATTACTGCTTACAAAACTTTTTCACATACATTACCATATTTTCATACTTTAGCAATTTTTGGCTGAGGAAGTTGTATTTCTAAGTTTTATAAACACAGAAACTTAGGATTAGATGACTTTATTTAAAAGTTTGGGATTCTAGTGGAACTCATTAGATCTACCGAATAGCAAGGTTCAAAGCACCATGACCTGGAGATCAGTACCCGGGTAGAAGGGTGTGTATAAATGTAGACCTTCATTAGTCTATTAATTCATTTAGTAAACATGAACTGAGCACTTTCTGGGTACCAGGCCCTCAATCTTGGAGACCTTAGAAAATACATAAAAGGATACGCAAACAAAGTTGTCATTCATTTTTTAAGAATTAAACAGAGATAATATGCCTGGAAATAAGTAGCACTAATGATTTATTACCATCCACATGGAGACTAGTCATATTTTTCCATGTGGTCAGCTTAGGAAACCAAAAAGAAGCAGGAATTTCCATGGCTTACACGATATCTTTGTAAATTTATCCATCAATGGACACAGAATATCTTTCCTTTTTTTTTGTCTTTTGCAATTTCTTTCGTCAGTGTCTTATAGTTTTTGGTGTACAGGTCTTTCACCTCCTTGGTTAAATTTATTCCTTGATGTAATTGTAATGGATTCCTTAAATTTCTTCTTTTTGTTGTAATTGTAAATGAGTTGTTTTCTTAATTTCTCTTTCTGATAGTTTGTTGTTAGTGTATAGAAATGTAACATATTTGTATATTGATTTTCTATCCTTCAAATATATTGCATTTTAAGTTAATTATAACAGTATGTTGGTGGAGTCTTTAGGGTTTTCTATGTATAAAATTATGTCACCTGCAAGCAGTGACAGTTTTACTTCTTCCTTTCTGATTTGGAAGTCTTTTATTTATTTTTTCTTGCCTAATGGCACTGGCTAGACTTCCAATACTATGTTGAAAAGAAGATTGGGCATTCTTGTCTTGTTTCTAATCTTAGAGGAACAAAAGTTTTCAGCTTTTCACTGTTGAGTATAATGTTAGCTGTGGGCTTGTCTGAGAAGAAAGTGGGGGACATGCAGAAATATAGTTAGGGTCTATTTTTATGTTTTAAATTATGTAGATAATTTTTATCATTAATTTTTAAATTAATGTCAGGAGATAAATGTACATGAGGTTAAAATATTAGTAAAAAGAGAAGTATAATGATTAAATAAATATAAACCAATAAATTGTCAAATTGAAGCTAGTATTCTTTTGAATACTCTTGAAAAAGTCCTGTACAAGCATTTTTTAAAATCCTAGGCTTGAAAAAAATTAATAAAAAATATATACCATATATTTAAAAAACCCACATTTATCTTTAGATACTGTATAATATATGAGGGCCATGCATAATTTGTAAAGGTGTTTATATTTATATACTAGAGGCCCAGTTCACGAAATCCGTGTACATGGGGGGTGGCATGTCCCTCAGCCCAACCTGCACCCTCTCTAATCTGGGACCCCCTCGAGGGATGTCCGACTGCCCATTTAGGCCCGATTCCACCGGGATTGGGCCTAAACGGGCAGTTGGACATCCTTCTCACAATCCAGGACTGCTGGCTCCCAACAGCTTGCCTGCCTGCCTGCCTGATTGCCCCTAACCGCTTCTGCCTACCAGCCTGATCACCCTCTAACCACTCCCCTGCCAGCCTGATCGACGCCTAACTGCTCCCCTAATGGCCCGATTGCCCCTAACTGCCCTCCACTACAGGCCTTGTCCCCTTCAACTGCCCTCCCCTGCAGGCCTGATCGCCCCCAACTGCCCTCACCTGCAGGCCTGATCGCCCCCATCTGCCCTCTCCTGCAGGCCTTGCCCCTCCCAACTGCCCTCACCTGCAGGCCTGGTCACTCCCAACTGTCCTCCCCTGCAGACCTGATTGCAAAAACTGCCCTCCCCTGCCAGCCATCTTGTGTCCACATGGGGGTGGCCATCTTGTGTGTTGGAATGATGGTCAATTTGCATATTACCTCTATTATATAGGAGATAATTGTGATAGCCAGCCTCTAAGATGACCTCCTGTAATCCCCATCTGTTGGTATTCATGCTCCAGATGTAATTTCTTCACCTTGAGCATGGGTTAGACCTACTGACTTGCTTCTAAATAATAGAGTTTGGTAGAAGTGACATATTCTTTTGAAATTAGGCTATTAAAGGTTTCTGTTTTGGGTCAATCTCTCTCTCTCTCTCTCTCTCTCTCTCTCTCTCTCTCATCATTTGCTCTGCCATGTTGTTAGCAGTCCTATGGAAAAGCCTCCAGCCAAAGTGAGGGGCTTAGGCCTGCCAACAATCAGTTAACTTAAAAGAGGATTTTCCAGGTGAATCTTGAGGTGACAAGCATTGGCTGACATATTTATTGCAGCCTTGTAAGAGATTCTTAGCCCCAACCACCCAGCTAGGCCATTCCCTGATTCCTGACCCTCCAAATCTGCATGAGATGATTAATGTGTGTTGTTTTAAGATACTTAGTTTTGGGGTCATTTGTTATGCAGCAATAGAAAACTAATATAATATGTTATTGTATATTCAATAGCTAAGATCTGGAAACAGCCCAAGTGCCCATCAGTAGGTGAATGGATTAAAAAACTGTGGTACATTTACACAATAGAATACTATGCAGTTGTAAAAAAGAGGATCTCTTACCATTTGAAGTAGCATGGAGAGTATTATGCTAAGTGAAATAAGCCAGTCAGAGAAAGACAAGTATCACATGATCTCACTTATATGTGGAATCTAATGAACAAAATAAACTGAGGAACAAAAAAAATCCAGAGACATTGAAGCATGCAACAGACTGATGTATTTCAGAGGGAAAGGGAGGGCGGTAAGAGATTAACCAATGGACTTATATGCATAATCCATGGACAGACAATAGTGCAGGGAAGACCTGGGGAAGGGACAGGAGTGGGATGGAGGGGGTCAATGGGGGAAGAAATGGTGACATCTGTAATATTTTCAACAATAAAAATAAATTAAAAAATATATTGTGTGTATACAGGGGTGAGCAAAACTAGGTTTATAGTTGTGAGTATGCAAAACAGTTTATTATTATTATTATTTGTTAATTGTATTATTTTTCATATGAACAACTATAAACATACTTTTGCCCACCCCTATATACACATACATATCCTATATAATAAAGAGCTAATATGCTAATTAGACTGAACAGCTGAACGACCTTCTGGACGACCTCCC
The DNA here is from genome assembly GCF_000412655.1 of Myotis brandtii. Classification (NCBI taxonomy): domain Eukaryota; kingdom Metazoa; phylum Chordata; class Mammalia; order Chiroptera; family Vespertilionidae; genus Myotis; species Myotis brandtii. The sequence goes on along the minus strand of NW_005360124.1, from coordinate 8,445,866 downwards.
GGACGAAGCCGGGGCTGCGAGGGCTGGTTGGGGCTGTGAGGGCTGGTTGAGGCTGCGAGGGCTGAGCCCCTTGCACGAATTTCGTGCATCAGGCCTCTAGTTTATGTATATATACATATACCAGATATGTCTCAATATTTTTGACTCTTTAACCTAAAAGTATTGCTACTTCAGACCCCCTACAAGCTGCCTTTTTAAAAAGAGGAGTCCTGTATTAATTTCTAGTCAGTGTTTTCTGATATATTTTTGAGGGGGATGGAGAGAGCACTGTCTATTTTTGTATATTGTACTGTAAGAGATTGTTCTATAATCTATATGTTAATTACTTTTCAGATATGTTGAGAATATTGTCTCCTAATCTGCTACCTTGAAAAGATGGTTTATGGTGTAATTGCCTATAAACATTTGCTATAGTTAGAAATTCTTAATACTCTTAATTTTTAAATTTTCTTTAGATTTCTTGAATTTTTATAATTTTCTTAGGAAGGCTTGCTTGCCTCCAAGATTACAAAATTTCTGTTTTAGCTCTTTTGCTGTTTATTTTCATTATCATTAATTTCCTAATCTTCAGTTTTTTTAACTTTAAGCTATTTCTATATGGTTTTTCTTACATTGTAAAACCACATTTCTACTCTCTTAGAAAATAAATGCACTTTATATTCATTAAGAAATTTTTTTATTCATAATTTTTATTTTAAAACATTTATTATGAAAAGTTTCTCTTTTATCACTTTTATCTTGTTTTATCTCATCAGCTTTTACATTTTTATAGGATAACATAATGAGGTAAAAGATCATATCTTTTAAAACATTTTTATTGCAAAATATAATACAAAAATAGTGCAAAAATATTTGTGTAGAGTAACAAATCTTGTGGTTATGCAATTGACACCTATGTGCTTCCAACCAGGTCAAGAGAGCTTTGACAATGTCTGTAAAGCTCTTTTCTTTTCTTTCTTACTTCTTCTTCTTCTTCTTTTTTTTTTTTTTAAGAAAAACACTAAAGGAAATGTGACAAAATAGAAATAATTTAAAAATCTACAAGGTGAATTTATAGATGTTTGTTATAGTCCTCCATGTTTAAAATCACTCATGATAATAGCAGCATCCTATATAATAAAGAGGTAATATGCAAATTGACCATCACACTCTCGCACAAGATGGCCACCCCCATGTAGGCACAAGATGGCCACCACAAGATGGCTAGAAGGGGAGGGCAGATGTGGGCAATCAGGCCAGCAGGGGAGAGCAGTGGGGGTGATCAGGTCTGCAGGGGAGGGCAGTTGGGGGGGACCAGGCCTGCAGGGGAGGGAAGTTGGGGGTGACCAAGCCTGCAGGGGAGGGCAGTTACGGGAGACCAGGCTGGCAGGGGAGGGCAGTTGGGGGCAACCAGGCCGGCAGGGGAGCAGTTAGGCGTCAATCAGTCTGTCAGGGGAGCTGTTAGGGGGTGATCAGGCTGGCAGGCAGAAGCGGTTGGGGCAATCGGGCAGGCAGGCAGACGAGCTGTTGGGAGCCAGCAGTCTCAGATTGTGAGAGGGATGTCCGACTGCCGGTTTAGGCCTGATCCCTGGCCTAAACCGGCAGTCGGACATCCCTTGAGGGGTCCCAGATTGGAGAGGGTGCAGGCTGGGATGAGGGACACCCCCTCCCCCCCCATACATGAATTTTGTGCACCAGGCCTCTAGTCAATAATAAAAGAGAAATCAGTAACCCTGAAAAGCAGTTTCTTTAAAACAGTGTTTATAATATTTTCCAGTATTTAACATAATACTTGAATGTATGTTTTTAATGGTGAAAAGGTACCATTAAAAGGGAAGTTTTTGGGGAAAAAAATCATCCAAGTCACTTGCCCCTCCATATCCTCTACAGAGAAATGATGAACCCAGCTAACAGCCTGAAGTCGTAACTTCTTGCACCAGAGACATTTGATTGCAGCATGCCTAATTTTTTCACCTTGCTTAGTTAAGAAAATAGTAAGTTCTTACTCAGAACAAAATGGCTGCGAAGTGTCATCTTAGTATGTCCAGGCTTTATTCCAGAGCGAAGGAGGATATAATGCTGTACAGAATCTTTATTGGGCCTTAAGCCCTCCTCTGGGAGCAGGTGGAGTTGATGACCTGTGAGCATATGAAACTAATTAAGGCTTTTTAAAAGAGACTCCAGGGAAGAGATTGCACAGAGCCTGCAAGTCATGGAAAAAGTCCAGAAAATAAGGAGGGAAATAGAGAAAATAGCTAAAAGTGGAAATGTGTGTGGCTAATTGAAGCTAGGCATCTATTTATGGGGTTGTCTTTTGTAGATATCGGAATCAAAATATTTTTAGGTGGTTCATGGTTTCAGTATGAGTTGAACTAATTTAAATCTGTTAGTGAATAGTGCTGTGATATGTAATCTTTGGTGGCAAGATAATTTAGTTGTCATTGAGTGGTTCTCGAATGTTGGAGTGCGTAATAATCACCTGATGTGTGTTAAACTATAGATCATTGCTCCCCACCAGTGTTTCTGTTTCACTGGGTCTAGGATGGAGAGCAGAGGAATTTGCATTTCTAACAAGTTCCCAGAAAACTACATTTTGGGATGCTATAGGAGATGCTCTTGATGCCCACTTAGTTCCTCTTTCCAGATTCCTGCATCCATCCCCCTACTGTTAACAGGATATACCTGCTAATTTCCCCAGAAAATTGCCCTTGGCAGATGGAGCTGCTTTCATATGCCTGCAGAGTTACCAGCCTCCGCCCTGTGGCCTCTAGCAGCTAGTGATTGACAGAGGCAGACCAAAGCCTGGCCCCTTAAGAGAGGACAACTCTGAGATATGATCTACAGCCCAGAAGGGTCCTCCTTCCTGCCATGGCTGCTTAGTCTTCCTTATCTTCTTTTCCTCACCCTTTTTCAGGTTTTTATGAAAAATGTGCCCTCAATCAACCTCTGGTGCTGAAATCTCCATCTTTGGCTCTGGCAAACCATGGACCTTGATTTCTAAGGCTTGTCCTAAATTGTATATGCTTTGGAGCCTTGTAGGTTCAAATAAAAGCTGCTCATTGAGATTTGTTCTCTGGTTAGTTGTCGCTTCCCTGTCATTAAACATTTAATACTTGAAAAAGTATCTGTGGACTTGCTGGGCAGGACTGTTTATTTCAAAACATGTTTTGAAGAACAATAGCTACTTTGTCCAACTTTATTCATTTTTAGTTCTGATTGAAAACAGTAAGAAAATATGAAGCTGATCAAGCCCAATTTTAGCCATGGAAAAAAGTTAATTAATAAGGTCAAGTTAACAAATCTTAAAAACCAGGAGGGGAAGAAATGTGTGCCTATAATGGAAATGACCTGGGGGATCAAATTTATGGGAGGAGGAAGGCATGCTACGCTTGAAATGCATTTCTAGCCAGTTCATATTATATAATAGTCAGTAGCTCTGACTAATTGGTGTCATTGTTTGCAGCTATAGATACACTTTCTCCTAAGGGCCAGCTGTCTCCAGCCAGTAGGTAGGGTGATGCTAAAAGGACTTTCTGAACTTCAAGCTGAAAAGGGAATGTAGGCCTCTGCATTCCCCCTCAAACCCAGCCCTGTTTCTGCAGTTTTGCCCTGGCAACAGCTCAGCTTTATGTCCAAAAATCATGTGTGGAGAGGGTGTCGACTTGATGGTTGATCTAACCAAGGTTTAGATCTTGGTTCTGCCTAGGAGCTGATCAAAGGGCAAGTTATATCAGCTCTGGCAACCTCAGTTTCTTGTTCTGTTAAATGTGACTGAGTGAGATTATGTTTGTAAGCCCAGAGCATATTTCTAGGCACATGCTAAGGAACATTGTTCTTACTGTCCGAGATATTTGATTCCATCCCGTTCCTTTCTTATTTTTCACTAAGTTGCACTATTAGGAGTCCTTCCCAGTAGGCTGTTTTGATTGCTGATTCTAGTGGCCTGCATTCCTGAATCCCTTTGATCTTTAAGGGAGCTGGTTTGCGTATCTTGTACAACTACTGGGGGAGAACCTGGCCACACAGGCTATTAGTGCCTTGGCACTTTTCTGATGAAAGGTGAGAGAGATAAGTGCAAAGTCTGATTAACTCTGGGACTGTGAACAAAATGATGTCACCAGATTTAAAAAACACAAACAAAAAACAAACATTCTCTCTCAAGAACCTGTAAATTGAAACAGCGATAAAGTTTTCAAATGCAGAATATAAATTAGCTATTCCACTCCACATTTAGTCACTTAATTTCATTCCTTAATCTGTCCTTTTTACCAATAAATTCTTTTTCTTTCCAAAGAACCCCACATCCTTTTGATCTGCCTGGGCAACAATGGTTTGACATATGTTTTTCCGGTTAATGATGATACCGACATACCCAGCACTTAGATTCTATTAATAAATGAAAGGCTAACAGAAGTTAGAGAACTATAGCTCACATAGTAAAAAGCCATAGAAGCAACTCTCACAAATGTCATGTTTGAGGTAAAATAAGTGAGGGTACACTGTTAGAGTTCACACTTTGCCAGCCATGCTTTCCCTTCAGGTACTTAGTCTGCAACGCAAAATAAACTATAAATCCAATCCTTTTCTCAGCATCCCAACAGGGACATTAAAGGATCCCAGAAGCAGCACAATAGGAAAACCTTCTTACTCTCATTAATCTGTTTCGAATTGTAAGAAGCCTTAACTTCAGAGGTGTAAGATAAACCAGAACAAATTAATTAGCATGTTCTACTGCAATTAGATTTAAGTTTAGTGTTCCCGGTAAGAGAATTCAATACAGCAATATGTATTGAATTAGGTATCCAAAGGAAATGAGTAAGATGTTTTGCTTGTGTCTTAATCTAGTGAGGGAGATAGGTACACATGTAATCTCTTACTTATTGCTGTCTGAGGCACAGAATGTGAAGTTTTTACTTTACTTTTCCCATTGAGTTAACTATCAGTTCATAAAGTCCATGTTGGATGGGCAACTAAGAGTATCTCTCTGCTGTCCATAGGAGTCCTGTCCATATTTTTACCCATGTTTTGGAATCCAGGCAATTAGTACCAGACTGGTTCTGATTACAGTTGTTTCCCTCTGAAAGGAGCCAGGGCTGTAGACCCCAAGCTCTGTGCCAAGGTGCCCTGGGACACAGCAGCAAATTCAAAGGTGGCATTGTCTGTATTTGGGGAGACCCCACTCACCCTTCCGTCAGCTGTAAAGCATATCCTTGTGTGTTATTAGGGCTCAGCTGCTGGTGAGATCAGTAAGTTCTTGCGCTGCCTGCCTGGGATTGTACCATTAAGTAGTCCAAGTCTCATATCACGTGTCCAGAGGAAAATATGCACAAAGCCCAAAGCTAAACACCAGGTTGTTAATCTTACTTAGTCATGTATTCATCGTAGAGAAAGGCCTGAACATCCTAGCGTCGAGTCCTTGCATCTAAATCACTGCTTTTCACACACCATGTCACACTTACAAAGGACACTATTGACAAGTCCAGATGTTATTTTCTAAGGTCATGACCTGAGTGTGATAATGTTTTTTATCAACTGTAGGTTATGTATTATTAGTCTTTCTTCCCGCCCCCCCCCCAGTGTTTTAAGAAGAAGAATTTTATTAACATGTACAAAAATTCCAAAGTTATACAGGAATTATTGATGATTGTTTTTTTCTTGAAGTATATGTATATTTATGGAACTTTTTCCCATATAAAAGGGGACCATGGCTATATGAGATTTAATATTTGAAATTACCCTAGTTGCATACCAAATTCTTTTCTGAAGTAGTATCAATTTCTACCTCACCTGCTTGAACAATACCAAGCAGAAAGGCCAGTAGGAAATGCTTCAGTGTTCATTCTCCAAACCTGCTGGGACTATGAATTCTTAGGGGCATCTGGAAAGCACTTTAGCAGAATGTAAAGAAGCAAAATCAACTCCAGAGGTTTGATATACTGTACCTTCTAGGATAGTCACTGTGAGCTGGTAAGTACATTTTTAGGATAAAAGAAAGGAATAACAATGAAGATATAAAAGGTAAAGGGGAAATTTAATAAAAGGGAAGAGATGATGAAGAAGGCCAAAAGAAGGAAGATCTTGGAGAAACATGCATGGTGGTTTCAGTTGGGGGAAAAGGAGATTTTAAAGCTATTGTTCACCAGGGATGGAAAAACAGCATCATGTGGTAGAAAGGCAAGGCTTAGAGCTATGCAGTCTGGGTTTTTGTGGTTCTACTTGCTCATTAGAACTTTGTGCAAGAGGAATGCCAGGCCTCAGTAGAGTTAGGACAAGTCATGGGTGACAGTACTGCTATAAACTTTACTTGTATTTTAACTGACACAAATTGACAGAATTAACATTTATTTCCAGCATGGATAGGTGGCAATTTCCACCTTGAACACTTTGAAGAGAGAGCCCATCATGTCAACAGCTACATTTATTTCGTTAAAAAGACTTTCCTTTGCATGGCCAGGGTGGCTCAGCAGTTGAGCATTGACCTATGAAACAAGAGTTCACAGGTTCAATTCCTGGTCAGGGCACATGCCCGGATTGCTGGCTCAATCGTCAGTAGGGGGCGTGCAGGAGGCATCCAATTGATGTTCTCTCTCATCAATGTTTCTATCTCTCTATCTCTTCCTCCCCTTTCTCTAAAATCAGTAAAAATTGATTAAAAAAAAAGACTTTCCTTGGGGAAAAAGGGTATTTTGTTATATTATCTGGTCTTCACTGAATGTATGTAGTTCATTCATGCCTCTAAGTGAGTTACCTGATGGTGACTGTATTTCCAAGTGGATCTATACTCACTTTTGGCCTCCATAGTTGCCTTACTGGATAAAATTGGACTATGAGACAAGCCGTTAATATTTCTCCAGGAACTTCCAAATTTGATAATTTTGGCCATTAATTATGTCAGCATCAGTTATATGTCATATAGGTAAAGATAAAGGCAAAAATTGCCTATCACCAGCAACTTCAGAGTGTATATTCTAGCTATGACATGGTATATGAGTTCAGTCCCAGAAGTAGCTGAGAGACCCATATTCTAATCTAGTCAGATATTTAGACGAACAGGATTTTGAATCTCTTGTTCTTATAGTATTTCCGAGAGATCCAAACCTGCAGCTGTTAGTGACCATGAGGGTCAGGTGACAAGAATTATACAGAAGATGATGATCCAGCATTGAGCTGTTGAACAAGTACTTGAATTACTTAATTCCAGACTTCTTGATCTTTAAGAAATATAAAACATTATTTAAGTCACTGCCAAAACAGTTCTATTTCAGTTCCACACTTACCAGTAAAAGTATCAGAATAATTTGAAACAGCTGATAACCATATCTCTTTGATCCTGGTCATCTCATTATTAAAAATGGAGATAAAAATGCTCACCCTTGAGAATTATTGAGGTAATACAAATGAAAAAACCTAACATACCTCCTGCAACATAGTAGATGTTCAATAATATTTCTCCTTTCCTGGCCTGGTTCTGCTAGAACCAATGTACTTGCTCAAAATGTTTAAATCATTTATGCATCTACTCACCATTCTCTTGAATAGGAGTAATAATTCCATCTTTACTTTTTTTTTCTTGTTAGTTTTCCACATAGAATCCATTATGCTAATGCATTGTTTTAAACATGGTTGTATTATTTCTCCCTAGATTTACAGACTTGGAACATAGATTAGTTACTAAATATTCTATTAGTTCTCCCAGTTCTCTAGAACACAATAAATTATTTGCTATAAAACAATATAAGGGCTATGAAAAATTCCTATAGAATGATTTGGGATCATATTTTTCAAGAACATGTAGGGCTAGAAGGGAACTTAGAACCATTTAGAATATCTCTCCATATACATATGAAAAAACATATCTGGGGGCATAAGTGACTTATCTAAGATCAAATAGCTAATGGGATCAAGTTAAGATAATTCTACAAAAGATCTTTCTGGATAAAGAACAACCAGACATTGAAACTTTTATAAAGCTCTAAAAAGAACTATGAGCTATTTGTTCTAGAAATTTTTATTTTAAAATAATTTATTCTATTTGAATAATGCTTAATGGAAAAACATGATGGTGTGTTGCTATTTCAATTCAATTAATTAATTTAGATGCAACTTAATGTGCAAATAAATAAAAGAATGAGAGGCATATTTTTGCAAGAAATTTAGCCCTCTGGTTTTCTGTTTAAAAACTTTTATTATGGGAATATTTTCTTATAGAAACATAGAACAAATGTTTACTATACCTCATGAGCAAAAATTCGAATGCTATGTCATGAAATCAACATAGTTAATAAAATGGAATTGCATAAAATAAGATTTGTTTTAAAGGCAATATTTCCTTGATTGGAAAACTGAGTCAAATATTTGACTAGATTAGAATATGGGTCTCTCAGCTAATTCTGGGACTGAACTCATATACGATGTCGTAGTTAGAATATACACTCTGAAGTAGCTGGTGGTAGGCAATTGCTGCCTTTACCGTTGCCTACAATTGTATAAGTGGGTATGAAACAAGCATTTTAGGAAAGTTCAAAGTACAAGTTTTAAGTACTGGGCAGGCACCTGAGAGCCACATGCCTTTGGAAAGCCCCTGGATTTTGTAATAAATCATGATTACATGTACAATGCTCATGCCTGACTGTGGGTACTCTAGTAAAGTCCGCCAGCTCGAGAATGGACCTTCAGTGTGATCTGAATTATAAGGCCTTTTTCCTATGTAACATGTATCCTTCCCTCTCCAAAAAATTTATTTGAAAATCTGGTTCTTTCCAATAAGGTTATTACTATCACCAGAGAACTATGGAACAGCTTTTAAACCCCACACGTGGAATGCTCCCCAACAGCTTGTTACAGTTTCATGAGCTCATCTGGTGTCTTTTGTTAACAACTCTCCACACCTCCTCCCTCTGCAACTTCTACTGACACACAACTTGAGCAGTATTTAAAGAATTTTTAGAGAAAGGAGGTGACTTCAACCAGGAGCTGAGCCAAATTCCACAGCTGGCCCACACACATTGCCTCAAGTCTTCAGCCATTGACTCAAGGAGGTCACCGCCACATGTTTACAGATTAAATTTAGGCCCCTTATCAAAGAAGTCGACTCACATCATAGGCCTTAATTTCTTCACTGTGTGTGCTCAGTGCTGTTCATAGAAAACTGAGTCTATGGGTTTTCAGACACAGGTTTTATTTTTGACTGAGGGTCAAAGGCTCAACACAGTCTCCTCTCTCTCAACGCATTAAACACACACACAAACAATAGAAAATTAGAGAAAACCACCCAGCATTCCCATAGTGTCTTTTGTTGGCAGTAACTTTTTGTAATGACTGGTATATTGAGTAACTTTTGAATGTGGTGCTTTTATTTCTGGGAATAAAGAAGCAGAAATGTCACTATAACCTCTTAAACTACTTATCTCTTCCAGCTAGAGATGAAGAAAGCAGCATATTTTGCCCAATTTGAAACAGCCAAGATTGTTTTTCTTATCTTCATAAAGAATTTTAGTTTCAAAGTCACATGTGTAAACATTACCTCATTTTATTGTCATAACTCCAGGCATTGTTTTCCCATCATATAGGTGGGAAAACTACGTCTTGGAGAGCAGTGCGTTTTCTTGCTCACAGTCTTACATGAAGGAGTGGAAAACAGAACTCTTATTTTGGATAAGGAACCAGGCTTTATTCTGGAAAATAGCTCACCTCACAGAACTGAGGACATCTTTCAGAGACAATTTCAAAGGAGGATTTTCAATAATATCTTGAGCAATTGTTTTATCTGACATATGTGAAATTCTCTGAAGCAGTATTCCTAAAGGAGACATCATCTATTTGGACATAGAAGTTCAAGACATTTGCCACAGTTGGCTCTTTATCTTTTGTTGGGATTAATATTTATATTTCTTAGCTCTTGGTCCGGTGAAATCTTCCTCTCTACCCAGTGCCTCAGTGATGTCTTTGTTCTTGTGGAAATAATGGTGCAAGATGACCTTTTCTAGTAGAAGCTTCCCATAATGAGATAATTTAATAAAGAAGCTACAAATTATGTCTTCTCAAATGAAAGGGGAAAAATAATTGAACTCAAAGCTGCATAATTCAGGCAAAATTTAACTTTTTCTGCTTAAGTAAGTCACTCAAATATGGGTTGGATCTATCTATGTATCTATCATCTTTCTATTTGAAATGAAAGGATTCAGTAGAGGGTCACAAGACTATGCAGCTCCATAGTTATTGTAGGACAGGGTATTGCTCTCAACTTGTTAGTCAATGAATGAGAGCAGGTGTTGGCATGATAAGAAGAGCATGGGCTTTGGATTCCAGTTTTGTCTTTGTACTTCTAGATAGTGAGCTGTATTACATAGATTAAGCTGATCTCTTCTAAGTTCATTTCTTCTTGTATAAAATGGGAATAAGGGAATTCACTTTATAGGTTATTGGAAGTATTAAATAAGACTCTGAATGTAGAGAACTTAGCTAAGTGCCTGACACATTGTAATACTAATACCCTTCCTTACTAGTAATGATAACAAATAAGAACTTGAAAGGCTGTGTGGTATACTGGAAAGGTAAAAAGTCTGGGAGTCAAAGGACTTGAACTTGAGTGATAATTCAGCTTCTAGCCAAGGCATTCTCTAGTCATGCACTTTGTATAAACAATGAGGATAAAATGGACGTTCTTTGAGATCCCTTTCAGTTATAAGCATTCAATTATTCTGCTGTTTGGGTCTGCCTAAGGTGCCCTGAATAAGGATAAGTGGAAATCCCAGGTACCCTTTTCCTTATTGAGTCAGCCCTAGTATCATCTGAGATGGTGTTAATCTGCATCCGATTTTAACTCCTGAAGCCACATAATTTATCCTGTGTCCTCTTACAAGAATAAAAAAATTTCTTTAACTCTGTTTTATGTTTATGGCTTTAGCAGCAATATGGAGAGTATGTGCATTCTGAGAACTGGGAAGGCTGGCTGACGCTGTGTGACCTTTAATGACAGTGCCCAGGACATTTGCATGCATTGCTCCCTTGTTGGTATCGTATGACAAGTGGAATTAGAATCAACAGTAACCACCCAGTTGGTAAATCCAGTGATCTTTTTGTAGTGCTTATCTCTCTTGACCTAAAACATTACATTGTACAGATTCTACTCTTTTGGGAGGTGGTAGTTGTGGCATCCTTTAATGTGTGTGCATTTGGTCAGGTTCACCAGAAGCGAACCTGGAGACAAATATGATTTATTGAGTGAGAATTTCCAAGAAAGCTCAGCAAGTGAATAGGGGGAGCAGGACAGGGAAGGAACAAGTGAAGCATGTGCGCACTCTCAAGTGAAGTGTCAGCTTTAGCCTGTGCCTGCAGCAGAACATGGGAAAAGGGAGCTGGGCGCTCATGCTCCCACACCTGACATTCACTGGGTATGGGCCTCTCTGGAGGAGGTCATCAGCTCCTAGGTACTTCTAGTTTTTCTGAGCATATGGAAAGAGCAAATCCAGAGATTTGGGGCAGTCCTCAGAAGAGACTCAGAGGTGCAGATTGTCTGTAAGGGATCCATGAAAATGTGGCAGAGCACCAACAGTGTCCACGGCTCTGTGAGAATGTGCTTTTCTTCTTTTTCTCTACCTCTTTTAAGTGCTTTCCTTTGTCTGTTTTATACACACCCATGATTATGTCAAAATAAAACTGGATTTCTAAATTTTTCTCTCTAAACTTGACCTCTTACTAAAATTTATAACTCCCTTTATGTCAAAAGTAGACCCCGTATCAGCATTTCTCTGTTGGCTGAGGATTACCTTAGTAGGGAGATGTGGTGAGAGTATCCTGTGATTGACCCTGAGTCCTCAGCATGACTGCTGCTCCTGTGCATGGCCTGCTCCCACTGCTCTAGGCCCTTCCTTACTTTGGGGAAGGCCGTGGTTAGAGCAGTCTTTCTGGGGGTGATGCTGCTGCCAGTTGAGGCCTATGCAGATGGACAGATGCAGACTGGGCCGTACAGGGAGCAGGTCAGATATCTCTTTATGGCATCTTCTCTAATTTGCCTTTACATACCACGTAAGTTTGAAGCTTTAGAATAAGGTTGGGAAAAAATCAGAAGCTTTGTAATATATGAAAGATTTTAAGATTGTGTATTATATACACCTTTCCCATAGTTAAGAAAAACAACCTAAGTGTCCATCAACAAATGAATGGATAAAGAAAATGTGATATGTGTGTGTGTGTATGTATATATATGTGTGTGTATACATATACATATATGTGCATATGTATATATGTATGTATGTATAGACATATATGTACAAAATGAAATATTATTCAACTATAAAGAAGGAAATCCTGCAATTTGTGACAATATGGATAGATCTTAAGGGCAGTGTGCTTAAGTGAAATAAGTCAGACAGAGACAGACAAATATTGTATGATCTCACCTATATGTGGAATCTAAAACAAACAAACTATAGAAATAGAGGACAGATTGGCAGTTGCCAGAGGTAGGGGGTGGGGGTGGGCAAAATGGATAAAGGTGATCAAAAGGAACAAACTTTTAGTCATAAGATATATATGTTCTGGGGATGTAAGATACAGCATTGTGACTATCTATATATATAAAAGCCTAAGTGACCATCACAACTGAATGGTCAACCGAACAGGCTGCATGGGGTGACTAGGCCGGCAGGGGGGTTAGGGGTGACCAAATGACCGAGCATCAGGCTGGGTGGGGCGACCAGGCCAGCAGGGGGGTTAGTGAGGGGTGACCAAACGACTGAGCAGCAGGCTGCGTGGGGCAACCAGGCCCGCAGGAGGGTTAGTGAGGGGTGACCAAACGACTGAACAGCAGGCTGTGTGGGTCGATCAGGCCAGCAGGGGGGTTGGTGAGGGGCGACCAAACGACCAAGTAGCAGGCTGAGTGGGGCGACTAGGCCCACAGGGGGGGCAGGTGGGGGCGACCAGGCTGGCGGGGGGGCCAGTTGGGGGCAAGTAGGCCAGCAGGGGGGGCAGTTAGGGGTAATCAGGCAAGCAGGCAGGTGAGCAGTTAGGAGCCAGTGGTCCCAGATTGTGAGAGGGATGTCCGACTGCCGGTTTAGGCCCAATCCCCCAAGAAGTCCTGAATTGGAGAGGGTTCAGGCTGGGCTGAGGGGAACCCCCCTCCCGTGCATGAATTTCGTGCACCGGGCCTCTAGTAATTAATAGTACTCTATTATATATTTGAAAATTGCTAAGAGAGTAGATCTTGAAAGTTTTCATCACAAGAAAAAATGTCTAACACTTTGGGGTGATGAATGTGGTAATTGTTTTACAATATATACATATATCAAATCATTATGTTGTATAACTTGAACTAATACAATGTTATATGTCAATTGCATCTCAATAAAACTGGAAAAAAGAGAAAAATCACCCATCACATTCATAAGCGCTATCTTTATGAAACCCATTCTTTTTTTTTTTTTTCTTTTGATGCCCCTGACCGGAATCGAACCTGGGACCCTTCAGTCCGCAGGCCGACGCTCCATCCACTGAGCCAAACCGGTTAGGGCAATGAAACCCATTCTTAAACTTGCTCTCTTGTCCCAAGGTTCTTGTCTTTCTTCAGGAAAATTCTTTAAATGTCCAAGATACAAATCTTCAGTTTCCTTTTGGGAAACCTTATCTTCTACCCATGGGGTCATTGCCACATATTCAGTAGGTTCCATCCTCTTAAAGCATTGGACTCGGTGGGATACAGTGCTTCCCAATAGTATTTTCCTAAGTCTGAGTTTTCAAATCTGGAATAACACTTACCATAATAGTTAGGGGAAATGGCATGAGCAGGTGGTCTAGTATTGACTTTGCCACTCCTGGTCTTATGGAAGAACCTAAAGTAGTGGGTAGAATCGTTACCTTCCTGAGGTTCCATTGATGGTGTGAGTTGCAAGTATGTTTTTTTTTTCTCTTCTGAGTCTAGCATATAACGGTTGGAACACACACACACACACACACACACACACGTTTTAAGAAGAAAGATTAATTCTCAGATACTGTATGGTCCAAATTCATCTGGAAGAGGGGATTCATTTTTGCCAACTGCCCCATATTTTTTCTCACAATGGGAATATATATATTTTTAAAATATATTTTATTGATTTTTTACAGAGAAGAAGGGAGAGGGATAGAGAGTCAGAAACATCGATGAGAGAGAAACATCGATCAGCTGCCTCCTGCACAGCTTCTACTGGGTATGTGCCCGCAACCAAGGTACATGCCCTTGACCGGAATCGAACCTGGGACCCTTGAGTCCGCAGGCCGACACTCTATCCACTGAGCCAAACCAGCCAGGGCTCACAATGGGAATATTAATTTATGT
>NW_005360124.1:8420122-8430895 GCF_000412655.1 Myotis brandtii | reverse complement strand
CTGGCCTGGTCGCCTGTTATTGCCCACCCCCCTGCCAACCTGGTCGCCTCCAACTGTCCCCCTCTGCCGGCCTGGTCACCCCTAATAGCCCCTCCCTGCCAGCCTGGTCGCCCCAACTTCCCCCCCTGCTCACCTGGTCGCCCACAACTGCCCCCCCTGCCAGGCTGGTCGCCCCATGCAGCTGCACACAGCCTGCTGTTCAGTCATTTGGTCACCCCTCACTAACCCCCCCTGCCGGCCTGGTCGCCCCACGCAGCCTGCTTGTTTAGTCGTTTGGTCATCCCTCACTAATCCCTCTGCTGGCCTGATCCTGGGCAGCCATCTTGTGAGGGCATGAGGGTTAATTGCATATTACCTCTTTATTATATAAGATGGTTTCTTACCCATAGCTCTATACCTTACCTTTGAACTTTGTGGCCTAGAAGCAGAGGCTGACTATCTGTTCAACAAATAGGGGTCATAGTTATTTTCATGTTTTGCCAGGGCTGACCAGCAGATCCTGAGCGACGGATGAATAATTACTCTGACACGTGTTTCTGTGAAAGAGAGGGCTAAGGGACTTCTTGGCTTGAGACACCAAACAGCCCCGTTCGCCAGCCTCCTTAGGCTTTTATTGTAACAACAGCTTGAACTAAAATTAACTATTAGATACTATCAGTAGCGTAAGCATCCTTGAGAAGACACATGTGTCTGCAGTGTCCTTTAAGCAAGGACGTGTAAAGACTAAATATAAAGTTTCCAGTAAAACACCCAGGGGCTCAGACTTGTTTGGAAAAGTTAAGACAGGGGCAGTTGCCTTCGACCAGCTCTCCTTAGAGTCCCCCGAACTTTTGGAGATTCCTCCTTCCAAACTTTCCAACTAAGTCCGTGCTTCCCCACAATATTTCCAAGCCTATCTTACTGTTAAGCTATGGCACATGACTAACTTCTGGCTGAAGAAATGTGGGCAGAGTGATGTATACCATTTTAAGGCTTGAGCCACAGAACCCTTCCATGAAATTTTACTTTCTATTTCCCCAACTGCCAGCTGGATGTCAATGCTAATATGACTTTGGAAGCCATATGTTAAAGACAAAAGAACTTTCATAATTCTAGGTTCTTGAATGACTACATGGAGTCATCCCCTCTCCTGAAAATGGCAGTTTGACTATGAGTGAAAAAATAAATTCTGTGGTATTTGGCCATGGAGATTTGGGGGGATTTTCTGTTCGTAGCAGCTAGTATTTTCCTAACACTGGCCTCTACTTGAAGTAAGTAGTGGTCCTGATACCATTATAATAACCTGGTTATTAATAATAGGAAAGGAGCAAAGGAGAGACTGGATAATATAGGCAAGCCTTTTATGCAGTTAACATTCTCCAAGTCTGTTCCCCACAGATCACTGTGGGAAGGGACTGGACAGTAGAGGCATGCCCAGTAAGGTCGGGGTGATGTGGGAAGATGCTTATCTGTCAGTCACACCTGGTAGCAAATCAGTGGCCAGAATAGGTGTGGCCACTGCAAGAGTGGGAAAGCTGATATAGTTAACTCCTAAACTCAGTAAGTTCCCTCTCTTGCTCTCTTGGCCCACTTGTTCTCTTGTTGCTGTAGGCACACTCCCCTGCATTCGCCCACGTGGCTCATGGCCATGTGGGACCCACACAGTGGACTAATGGACTAATTAGCCTGATGCTATATTGGACTTGGCTTCACCATGGAATGAAAGCTCTGGATACTGGCTTTGCTTTTAGCTCTGCTAAAGCCCTAGCTGCACCTTTTGCAGGACTGGTTTAAGGAACATGGGACTTTACAAACCAAGGGATCTAACTTTACACAAATAAAAACCATTCATTCTCCTGGGTAAGTCTTAGAAAATTCTTTTTCTCAAGATATCGCAAAACTCCCACTCTCACTAGTGATGGAGAAATTCTACCCACTCAGTTCCCTGGCGCAGTCCCACTTTTGATCACATGCTAATTATACAAGCACCTGACCACTTATAAGTCATGATTAAGTTCTTAATCAAACCACCATGGTTTCTGGGTGTGTGTATAGGGGTAAGAGTGTGGCAGGGAGGGTAGGTCATTTTGCTCTTACAGCTACATGTGTTCATGACAAATGTCTCTGATGAACACCGAATACATTCAAACCTGAACTAATTTTATTTCTTTATTTTTTATTTCAATTATTGGCATTACTCTTACATTCACTCAGACAAGCTTCCTGCTTTCATTTTCTCATTTAATTAGTCAAAGAGTCCTTTTGATCCTACATTTTAAACACTTCTCATATTTATCTCTTATTTTCTTCCTTTCTATTCCCACTGTGGGAGATCAGACCTCTATTATTTCTTATCTGGATTATTGCCCTGGCCTCATAACTCCCCAGTCTCCAAATGATACTACATCTTGCTGCCAGATTAATCTTTTTAAGGCTCTGTTCTGATTGTATCATTCCTCTATCCAAAAACCTTCAGTAATTCTCCATTGTCGGCCAAAAGTGTTCAGATTCCTCTGCAAGGCATTCGAGGCACTTCACGACCTGATTCCAAGCCAAACCTTATACCTCCCACTGCTCTCCTTTACATAGTTGTACACCAGCCGAACTGGACCACTTACTGTTTCTTAAATGTACACTAGTTCCTGCCTCCTTACCTTTTGCTCTTTTTAAACTATTTCCTTCAGCTTATAATTTCCTCTATGTCTATTGTTGCCTGTCAAAACTTTGCCCTTCAAGGCTCAGATGAAATACCTCCATGAAATCTTTTCTGATCTCCTCAGTGAAAAGGAATGCCAGTAACACTGCACATACCTCCCTTCTGGCACTTGTGACATTTTACTTTGAAGTGTAGAGGCAATGAATTGTAGCGGATTTGGTGTCAGATAACTTTGGTTTGAGTCTGGGCTTGGGTTTTTATTACTTTTGTGTGATCTTGGTGCAAATCATTTAACCTCTCTTAACCTCAATTTTCTCTCACATTAAATAAGAATGAGCACTTCTGTATAACTCACAGGGTTATTTTGAATATCAAATGGAAAGATATATGTAAAAGTTTTACAATCTAAGTTTATATTTTGTCTAATCTCAACTACCTGTCAAATTTCCTGTTTCTAGGAAGTATGTTTCATTAATTTTTTTAAAATATTTTTTATTGATTTTTTACAGAGAGGAAGGGAGAGAGACAGAGAGTTAGAAACATCGATGGGAGAGAAACATCGATCAGCCGCCTCCTGCACATCTCCCACTGGGGATGTGCCCGCAACCCAGGTACATGCCCTTGACCGGAATTGAACCTGGGACCTTTCAGTCCGCAGGCCGACGCTCTATCCACTGAGCCAAACCGGTTTCGGCGTTTCATTAATTTTTTAATGGGATTTATAGATCAGGTACTCAGTAAATGTTTGTTTGTTGAATTAATACATTTTTAATATAATTTATATTGTAAAGAGAATGTCAAGAATTATTTTAAGTTTACATTCCACATAAATATTGATCTCTTTAGTGCAGTCTCTCCCTTTTTACATTTATTTAAGATTTCTTGTTGTTGTTAATCTTCACTTGAGGATATTTTCCCCATTGTTTTTTAGAGTGTGGAAAGGGAGGGAGGGAGGAGAGGAGAGAGGGATGGAGAGGAACATGATGTGAGAAAGACACATCAATTGATTGCCTCTTGCATGTGCCCGACTGGGTCGGGGATTGAACCTGAGCTACATGGGCCATGGCAAGATTTCTTCTTACAACACTTCCATTCTTCAATTCTAATGGGGCAAAGTCATGCTGTCTATTTACATTTATGTAGTCATCTCTTCAATGTTGATAATCCAGTCCAATTAAAACTTCTATCAATTGTATTGTTAGTCCTTTAACAGTTTATTTATTTCAGTGTGGAAATTTTCTAGAAGTCTCCACAGTACTGTAACTTTGGGCACTTAGATCTCATCATTCTTGTACCTCATATTTAGCCCTGTCTCCATGCCACACCCCCATAAATAAAAGAAAACAAGTTTTTGTTCAAAAGAGTTTTCTTATGAAGGAAGTGCTTCTTCTTCCTTAGTGCCCTGAAGGCTAGCTGAAGTGCAAGAAACCACAGGGTAGAAGTGTAGGACTTTATATATGGTATGCATATAATCTGCACTCGCCAGAATAGCCTGTCCTGCTTTTTGGTCAATTAAGAGGATTGCCCAACTGGATTGTTACACTTTATTTCTATTTTCCATTTCTTCTAGTGTCATTGGTCCAGAACCACTCAACAGTTAGGAATGAGACCCACAAGGGAAGGGTATGTTGCAAGAAACAGAAATATTGAATATACAACAGTTCAGAGAATGTAGATCATAATGAGAGTGTGTCACTCGGTACAAAATGTTCATCTAGAAATCACTCTTGTTTGTTTCTGTGATTATACCAATGAAGAATCAAGCCAAGTGAACCACAGTCCTACTCCGGGCCTGCAGAGAGAACAAGGGGTGCATTTCTTCTCCAGTGGGAAGAGAGTTTGAGTTACTTAAGTGGCAGTTTAGGATTAAGGAGTGACATCATTCCTACTTGGAAGAGTCTGGCTGGATTTGGTGCCATTTTTGGAAAGTGAGAGTGATGCACCAAGAATGGCAGACTGCTGAGAAGAAAATTATGTAGAAACCTCCCAACCCCCCTGAGTTTTATTCAAGAAGGAACTCAAGGGCAAAAGACAGCCTGGGCACCAAAGTGCAGATTCCTGCTAATAGTCTTGATATGGAAAGAATTGTGTGCCTGAACTACTTCAAAGCATATTTGTCTGATCCCTTACATTTATTTAGATGGAATCTTAGTCTCACAGGTTTTTACATAGAATTTTCTATCTTGTCTTGTGTTGAGGGAGGGTATTTCATGAGAAGAAGAGGGAAAATGCAAACGAAAGGATTGTCAGAAGCTGTGATGAATCAAGCAATCTCTGGAGAATTGCTGAGATAAAAATGGAGCATAATTTGTTTATGCACCTCCTCTAGAATAGTCATTGCCATAGCCTCTGTGCGCCTTAAGCTTGTATAGTTTGTGGTTGGAGGATAGGATTGCCCATGCTGACAGAGAAGGTGGTGGCAGACTGGGTAATCCAATATCGAGTTTAACACACATCTAAATAAAAGTAAACATGTTTTTGGCAAATTGATAAATGATAAGAAGATCAGCTTCCTGTCTTCAATAGGCCAAACTGTGGTTGATTAGCTTAATGCTTAGTTAAGGTGATAGAAGTTGAATCCTGGAAAGGACCAATTTTCTTTTCAGAAACCCAGTCTGCCCCACTGATGAGGCACACGGCTAAGCTCAGCATCTTCTGCAGGGCAGTTATTTTACATATCTGTATTTTCTCACAGCTTCTTGCCAGTAAGTTTTAAAATAAACAGACTAGAAATATTGGTTATAAGAGGAACTGATAGAGAACATTGATGATACCATCCCTACTGGAAAAAGTCCAATGTGGCACCTTCTGGATTTGTAGGCAATAATATCTTTTGAATTCAAAGCAGTTCAAGACAGTGACCCCGGGAAAGCGTTGGACTGGGGGCAAGAATGCTAATTTTAGTAAGTTTTAGTAAATTTAGTATACCTCTGCCCCTCCCTGCCTTTTCAACTTCTCTGTGCTCAGTTTATTTTGTTAATCCTTTGAGATGTTCTGACCTCCAGTCTGTGGATGGGGGAGGCAGAGCGGCACGCAGACTCCTCTTGGCGCTGGCATACAGGCATGTTAACTAGAAGCATACGTGGGGCCAGTTATTTGAATTGAAAACAGACTTGAATGAAGAGCTAGCTATATTGTGTTCCAATATCTCCATGTCCAACAAGTTATCAGCAGGTCATGTGGAATGAAAAGGTCTTCCAGCAAGCTGGGCTCATCACCGCCTAGTGATTTAATTTGAGAGCCCAGATGGTAAATTGGACTTGACGTAAAACAGCAGCCAAGGCCGAGCGTCCGCCGGGGTGTGCTGGGCTTGCCTTGGGCTGACCTAACCAGCAGGCCTGCTGTCACGTCTGAGTCATCTGCTGTCAGAGGACAGCTCCCTGTGGGAGGTCCAGGTCTCGAACGTTGCAATAGTCTAGACAGGAGGTGACAAACACGTTGACCTTTGGGGCAAGATTGATCTCCGTGGTTTTTGACAGGAGGCCTTTCCAGAAGGGAGTCTCAGGAGGAACAGTCTAGAAGCTTCGTCGTCTGTGAGTAGAATCCAACCTATGTATCTGTTCCACCCAGACTAGAATGCCAAAGAGAGTTTCTCAAGGTTATTTATTTATTTATTTTTTTTAGCTAAACAGCGATGCTTATTTATTTCATCACTTTTCCTAAAATGTTCACTCTGGACTTCAAGAGGGGGGTGTTTGCTGAGAGAAAAAGGAAAAAGGGGAAAATAACTTACTTTAATGGTGTATCAGTTCTGAGGCCAAGGAGAGGTGCTTTTCCACATGCTGCTTCATTTAATCCTCAAACAATGTTATGAGGTTTACATCATTACCCTCACATTAGAGAAGAAAATTAGAGGCTCAGAGATGATCAGACCTTGCCCAAGGCCATGCAGCAAGTAGTTGCTAAGGCCCAGATTTGAGCCTTGTTTTATTTTGACACTGATATCTTCCCAGGGTCTGTCTGGGTTTTCTGCTGTGGTGGGGATGATTTCAGCTCTTCCTGGAGCTTTGGGAGTTATTAAAATGTTAAAATAATTAAAAAAACAAACTTTTGCTTCTCTTCAAATCTAATTTTAACTAAAATAAAGCTTGTGTCCTCATGTTGTAGCCATCTGGTTACTCCTGAAAGAGAACAGAGATTTTTTTGGTGAAGGAGGTGAAATAGGAACCGGTCAAGACTATATTTGGGTGAAATGGGTGCAGGAGGTTGTTGTATGGTGAGGGATGGTACTGTTCTTTTGGTGGTGATCACTTTGTAGTGTATGCAGATCTTCACTTACAATGTTATACGCCTGAAGCTTATGTGTGATATACCAATTTTACCTCAATTATAAAATAGGGTTTGGGAAACTCGGCATAAATTTCCCTTCAGAGTCATGTGACTGGGTTTGCATTTTGTTGAAACTCAAGTTTTTCTTATTTTATTTTTCAATTATGTTGACATTTAGTATTATTTTAATTAGTTTTAGATTTTAGCATAGTGATTAGACATTTATATAATTTACAAAGATCCCCTCAATAATTCTAAAACCTACCTGTCACCATACATAGTTATCATAATATTATTGACTATATTCCCTATGCTGTATTTTACATAACCATGACTGTTTTGTAACTACTGATTTGTCCTAGTACTTCTTAATCCCTATACCTTTTTCATCCAGCTTCCCAAGCCCCTCTCTTCTGGCAACCCTCAGTTTGTTTTCTGTATCTATGAACTGTTTTTGTTTTGTTCATTTATTTTGTTCTTTGGATTCCACATATAAGTGAAATCATATGGTACTTGTCTTTCTCTGGCTGGTTTATTTCATTTAGCATAGTACTCTCCAAATTCATCCATGCTGTCACAAAGGGTAAGATTTCCTTCTTTTTTTATGGCCAAATAGTATTCCATTGTGTAAATGTACTATAGCTTTTTTATCCACTCATCTACTGATGGCCAGTTAGGCTGCTTTCAAATCTTGGTTATCCTATATAATCCTATATAATAAAGATGTAATATGCAAATGGTCGTTACTCCGTGAAGCATAAGGACCCACTGTGTAATGACCAGATCACGGATCAGCAGGAGGGTGGGGCAGCGAGCTACAAGCAGGCAGTGGAGAGCTACAGGAGAGGGCAGGGCAGCAAGCTATGAGGGGAGGCGGGGGGAGCTACAGGAGGGCGGGGCAGTGGGCAGAGAGCTACTGGAGGGCCGCAGGGAGCTACTGGCAAGCTACTGGTGCATGGATTCGTGCGCAGGGCTACTAGTTGTAAAAAATACTGCAATGAACATAGGGGTATATATATTCTTTCAAATTAGTATTTTGGGTTTCTTTGGATAAATTCTCAGAAGGATTGCTGGGTCATAAGGCAGTTCTGTTTTTAATTTTTTGAGAAAACTCCATATTGCTTTCCACGGTGGCTACATTAATCTGCATTCCTACCAACAGTGTACGAGGGTTCCCTTTTCTCCCCATCCTCACCAACACTTGTTATTTGTTGATTTATTGATGATAGCTATTCTGATAGGTGTGAGGTGATATCTCATTGTGGTTTTAATTTGCATTTCTCTGATGATTAGTGACATTGAACATGTTTTCATATATCCATTGACCATCTGTATGCCATCTTTGGAGAAGTGTCTCTTCAGGATCTTTGTCCATTTTTTAATGGATTTTTTTGTGTGTGTGTTGAGTTATATGAGTTCTTTATAAATTTTGGATTTAATCCCTTATTGAATGTATTATTGGCGAATATCTTTTTCCATTCAATAGGCTTTTTTTTTTCATTTTATTGATGGTTTCTTTTGCTATGCAAAAACTTGTTAGTTTGATATAGTTCCATTTGTTTATTTTTTCCTTTTTCCCCTTGCCTGAGGAGATATATCAGAAAAAAAATATTACTAAGAGCAATGTCAGAGAGTTACTGCCTATGCTTTTTTCTAGGAGTTTTGTGGTTTTAGGTCTTACATTTAAGTCTTTTATTCATTTTGACTTTATTCTTATACTAGAGGCCCGTTGGACGAAGAGATTCGTGTAATAGGCCCTCCCTTCCCCTGGCTGCCGGCACCGGTTTTCCTGCGGCACCCGGGACCCAGGCCTTCGCTCCGGATGGATCCTTCAGTCTTTGCTCCGCCACTTCACCCCTACATATGCAAACTAATCGCCATCTTTGTTGGGTTAATTTGCATACTCTCCTGATTGGCTGGTGAGCACAGCGGAGGGACAGTTAATTTACATGTTTGTCTATTATTAGGTAAGATATGGTACAAAATGGTCTAGTTTGATTTTTTGCATGTATCTGTTTAGTTTTCCCAACACCATTTATTTTTACCGCACTGCATATTCTTGCCTCCTTGGTCATATATTAATTGACCACAAAGATGTGGGGGTTTTTCTGGGATCACTATTCTGTTCCATTGATCTATGTGTCTGTCTTATGCCAGTATCATGCTGTTTTTATTCCTATAGACTTGTAGTATAGTTTGATATCAAGTTGCATAATACCTCCAACTTTGTTCTTTCTCCACATTGCTGTGGCTATTTGGGGTCTTTTGTGGTTCCATATAAATTTTTGTGTTATTTGTTCTAGTTTTGTGAAAACACCATTGGTATTTTTTAGGAATTGCGTGGAATCTATATATTGCTTTGGGTAGTATGGACATTTTAATGGTGTCAGTTATTCCTGTTTATGAGAATGGTGTGCGTTTCCATTTATTTGTATTTTCCATTTCTGTCTTCAGTATCTTATTATTTTCTGAGAAATTTTCAATTTCAATCTTCATTATCTTATTATTTTCACCTCCTTAGTGAATATTTATTTTGTATACAGCTCATTTATTGAATTCATTTATCAGTTGTAGGACTTTTTCAGTGGACTTTTTAAGGTTCTCTATATATAGTATCATGTCATCTTCAAACAATGAGGTCTTCTTTCTTTCTTTCTTTTTTTCTTTTTTTCTTTCTTTCTTTCTTTCTTTCTTTCTTCCTTCCTTCCTTCCTTCCTTCCTTCCTTCTTTCTTTCTTTCTTTCTTTCTTTCTTCCTTCCTTCCTTCCTTCCTTCCTTCCTTCTTTCTTTCTTTCTTTCTTTCTTTCTTCCTTCCTTCCTTCCTTCCTTCCTTCCTTCT
This sequence comes from Myotis brandtii, assembly GCF_000412655.1. Taxonomy (NCBI): domain Eukaryota; kingdom Metazoa; phylum Chordata; class Mammalia; order Chiroptera; family Vespertilionidae; genus Myotis; species Myotis brandtii. Next base: position 8,421,153 of record NW_005360124.1, on the reverse strand, counting down.
TTCTTTCTTTCTTTCTTTCTTTCTTTTCTTTCTTTCTTTCTTTCTTTCCAATTTGGATACTTTTTATTTTACCCTTTTTATTGTCTGATTGCTATGGCTAGAACTTCCAATACTGTGTTGAATAAAAGTAGTGAAAGTGGACAACCTTATCGTGTCATCTTAAGGAAAATACTTTTAGCTTTTCCCCATTGAGTATGGTGTTACCTGTGTGCTTGTATATATAGTCTTTATTATGTTAGGTATATTTTCTCTATTCCTGTATTATGTTGAGGTATGTTTTCTCTATTCATTTGCTGAGAGTTAATTTATAAAAATAATAAATGGATGCTGGATTTCGTCAAACAGATTTTCTATACCTACTGATATGATCATATGATTTTATTTTTGTTTCGAAGTTCAAGTTTTTCCAACTGAATGGATCATTAACCTTTTTGCCCCTAGAAAACTGATTACTATCACATAGATCCAATGTTCTGTGGACTACTATTTGCAGACACTAGTTTAAGTTTTAATAGTAGTAATGTTTCCCTAGGTCTAGACTCAGAAGCTTTATTAACTTAATCCAGGCAATGAGAATAGGATCAGTTATCTAGGTTTCTCGCCACTTGTGTTCAAGACTGAACTATTAGCAAATGCAAGGACAATCCCAAATAGTTTCAAGACTATTTAAATAATATTTTGAAGATGGTAAAGATATGAAAGAAATATACAAGGCTGTCCGTATAGTTTTCTAAAGTATATATAGTATTTTCTTATACCCTTGAGCCCAAAACACTTGCACAGACCATCTTTTAGTAATGTGTGATTATCAAGTACAAATATTCCAAACCCAAAGGCCATTTACCTTCTGCAGATAAATAAAAAAATCCCAAACCAAAATGCTCTGGCAAAGGCAAAATGTGATCTATCTTTCTTTCTTTCTTTCGTTCGTTCTTTCTTTCTTTTGTTCTTTCTTTCTTTCTTTTTTCTTTCTTTTCTTTCTTTCTTTCTTTCTTTCTTTCTTTCTTTCTTCCTTCCTTCCTTCCTTCCTT
>NW_005360124.1:8413771-8418771 GCF_000412655.1 Myotis brandtii | reverse complement strand
TTAATTTTTGAGGAATCTCTATACTGTTTTTCATAGTGTCTGCACCAATTTACATTAAAGCTGGTCAATTTTATAGTCATTGTCCACTCTTTTTTTTTTTATTTTTATTGTTTTAAACTAGGCCAAGCCACCCATGCCCCAGGTGGTTCAGGAAAATAGACCTCATACCAAGGAACTTACTCAGGACTGCCCTCTTCCTGTTTTGCTCAGATGGTTCTCATCTTCCTGGTCCCATGTTTGGATGACTTCAGAGTCTCTGTCTAGTCTGAACCCCAGTGCCTGGAATCAGCTGATGAGGGTGGAGGAGGACGTTGGGCATATTTGTACAGTAGGAAGATTGATTTCCTAACTTGAACTTGAAAATACTGGTAACTTCTTGTGCTTTCTAGTTACTTCACTACACATTGGTGTTTTTAAAAGGAAAAGCTATTATGCTGGGTCATTAATTATAGTCATAAATTGCTCTATTAGCACATAAAAATTGGACATGAAAACAACTCTCTAAAACATGAAACAAAACTGTTTGCTCATATCCAGCTCCCTGAGACCTGGGCATTTCTAGTAAAATGACAATTATATTATCACCTCCATACTTACCTGCCATGCTTTATAACAGATGACTTGTACCAATTTAGTATTATTATTATTATTACTTTCAATCAATTTACATATCAGAACGAACTATAAAAACACCTTCACAAATCAGTTTCCAAGAGTGCCGGAAGCCGGTCCATCCTTGCTGCTTGACACAGTCGCTGCAGGGAAGAAACATCTGCATAGCTTATGTTTCAAGGGACCTGGCGTATATGGCATATGTTTGCTCCCCTCCAGGTTAGGGATTAACAGAACTAAGGAAGAGAATAAATCAGTAAATCCCCCTAGTGTTACAGAAATACCATGTACTACTTATGAAGAACTTGGACTAAGACTGTTGGCAATACATTTGAGACTTGTTGGGCCCACATCCCCAGGGGTCTGCCCACCAGGGAAAGCACCAAAGCCTATACCCCTGGAGATCCACCGACACAGGGCAGTCCCAGGGAAGGCAAGCAGCGAGGCTGGGAGGACATAACCTTTACTGGGTAGGATAATCTCCTTCAGTCACTTCCTTGTAGCTTATCAGTAGAGCAGTGACCTTGGAATAACCCTTATAATGGAACACAGAGATTAACCTAGACAGGATTAAACTCAACAGAACTAGATTAACAAACGCCCTAACCTTTGGAATAGAATGGATAGGATTAAAATCAACTGGTATAAATACAGATGTAACAAGAGAATAAAGAGAGAACCTGGCTACAGAACCTGGCTGGAGAACCTGACTAAAGAACCTCGCTATGCTGATCAACTGAACGCTGCCTCCATGTCATTCCTTCTTCGCCGACTCCGCCCACACCTTTGTGGAACCCCTGGACCTGCTGGGGCTGGACCCCAACACAAGAGAAAGCAGAGGAACTGGAGGATCACTTGAATTTTTATTATGGTTAAAGACAGAAAAATAGCTAGGTAATAAGGAGACGACACCAAATAAAACCTAAAGAATTCATTACTATTTATAGGGCTTTCTCTGTTGGTGGAGATAAAACCTTAAATAAGTTCATTTCCTGATTCTAAAGTCATCATGAAAATGTTTGTGACATGCCTATAAAAGAAATTTATTTTTAAGAGCTATCTATACTGGTATATATAAAAGCCTAAGTGACCGAACGACTGGTTGACCAGTCGCAGGCAGGAACTTTGGTGTTGGACTGCCGGTTTTGCCCCAATCCCTGCAGGCCACCCAGAGGGAACCCATCCATGCACGAATTTGTGCACTGGGCCTCTAGTAATGAAATAGTTCTTTATTTGTGACAGAAGCACAGATTTAAAATTCTAGGGTAGTAGTAATTTTAGGGTAATATATACATATACATTGTATACACAATTTTGTTAAAATGAGTAAAGGGTCCTGGCTGGTGTGGCTCAGTTGGTTGAGCATTATCCCATGCACCAAAAGGTTGCTGGTTCAATTCCCAGTTAGGGCATATGCCTGGGTTGCGGGCTTGATCCCCAGTAGGGATGTGTGCAGGAGGCAACCATTGTTTCTCTCTCCCTCTCCCTTTCTCTCTAAAATCAATAAAAGACATATTTAAAATGAGTAGAGGGGGGTGCTACATTATAAGATTGATAAAACTGTATTGGATATAGTAAACTAGATTAGAGACACTTTAACATAAGTTTAGGTAGTGAGAATTCATTTATTCATCATTCATTCATTTATTGCGGTAGGTGCTGTGATATACTGCCCTCAATTCCATACTTGGCCTGAGTGTTGGCTGCTAATGGGTTACAGCTGAGTGCTTCTTCAGGCCTTGCTGTGGCTGAAGGGAGCTGCCTCACCCAAAATGAATCCCCAACCCTCCCTGTCTGCTTGCAATGTCTGGTCCATGTTGAACAATAAGGCCGAGCCCCATGGAATCTCCATCCAGAGCATCTTTGAAGGGACATCCTAGTTCAATTTGCATCTGTGTCACAGATCATCTCATCCCTCTGACCATTTCCACTCTCCTCACTCTATTACTACTCCATTTATAGGGAGTAGTTTTGTTTTTACAAAGACTACTCCCTATAAACTTCCTGAGTACAAATCTGTCTCAGAGTCTGCTTCCCAGGGACAATGACCTTATCCATCAAATAATTTTGAGCACCTATCATGTGCCAAGCATGGGTTTAGACACTGGGAATATACTGGTGAATAAGACAAAAACGATTCTTGCTCTCATAGGCTTGCAATCTAGTGGTGTGTGTGTGTGTGTGTGTGTGTGTGTGTGTGTGTGTGTGTGTGTGTTTGTTCATGGGTGTATGTAGGATTCCAGGGAAGTCCACATTAAGAAAGGATATTTCTGCTGAGAGGCCCGAATAGCAAGAAAGAGCTTGGGGTATCTAGGAAATGGTATTCAAAGCAGGTGCAAGAGGGACTTTGGTGACTCACATTTTGATTAGTAATGGGGATAAATGAAGAGAGCATTCCAGGACTGGGCTCCTGTCCATCTCCCAATTTATCCCTTCAAACACAGCATTTCAGTCCCTTGGCTCGCTTTCTATTCTTAAGCCAGCTTACTCTGTCTTCAGGACATCATGCTTGAAGTTCCCTCTGCCTGGATGCTCTTCTAACATCTCTATCCAAGTGTCTATCTCATCCTCCCCATCATTGCTCAAATGAGACCACATCTAAAGAGGCCTTCCCTAACCCACCCCATTTATTTGCCATCACATAGCCTTTATCACCCTGCTTATTTTATTGGTTGGTTTTGTTGTTCATATCCTTTACATAGCCTTTATCACCCTGCTTATTTTATCGGTTGGTTTTGGTGTTCATATCCTCCATTAGAATGTATGTTGTAGGAAAGTAGGTAATTTTTATATCTTAAAAAAACACACAGCCCTAACCGGTTTGGCTTGGTGGATAGAGCATCAGTCTGCGGACTGAGCGGTCCCAGGTTCGATTCCAGTCAAGGGCATGTACCTTGTTTGCGGGCACATCCCCAGTAGGGAGTGTGCAGGAGGCAGCTGATTGATGTTTCTCTCTCATCGATGTTTCTAACTCTCTATCCCTCTCCCTTCCTCTCTGTAAAATATCAATAAAATATATATTTTTTTTAAAAAAAGAAAAAAATCACACACAAAAAACAACAACCCAGAAACCGCATCCTGAATTACAGGTATTTTCTTGGACACTGGGGATATAAAACAATGAAGAAAACAGATAAAAATCCTTACCCTCCTGGAATTCATGTTATAATGGGAAGAGATACAAGATAAAGGAGATAATAAGAAAAATAGCCTATATTAGATGGTAATAAGTGCTATGAATAAATTAAAGTAGGGAAGGAGAATGGAAGCTTAATTGAAGGGGGCTATAATTTTAAATAGGAGGGCAGTCAGGGACAGCTTCCCTAAGGAGGTGGCATTGGAGCAGAGGCTTGAAGCATGGAAGGAGGAACGTCAGGAAGCCATCTGGTGAGGAGGGAGTTCTGTATGCAAAGTAAATTTGATATGGACCCTGAGCAGCACACACTTCAACCTATGTAAGGCTAATTTTCTTCATCCTTGCTCCTTGTGTTGTGACTCATGGCTTACAAGATCAGTGGAAGTTCCAAAAGAAAATTCAATTCCATCTGAGAGTAAGCTTACTTCACTGTTCAGTATGGAAAGTCAGTTTTCCATCCTAAGACTTGTAGATGTTCACCCTTTGCAGGTTGTTGGTTCTAAGGGGATCTAAGGAAAAGTGTTTTGTCTTGTTTGTACCTGCTTTTAGACAATAATTTGAAGGCAGTCCCTCCGCATAGAATTCTTAATGACACAATATCAAAAAGCCCAACATTCTTTTTAACATTGTAAATTTGCTCACTATCCTATATAATAAAAGGGTAATATGCAAATTGACCCTAACAGCAGAACGACTGGCAATGACTGATCACTATGACACACACTGACAACCAGAGGGAAGATGCTCAATGCAGGAGCTGCCCTCTGGTGGTCAGTGCACTCCCACAGGGGGAGGTCTGCTCAGCCACAAGCCAGGCTGACAGCTGCCAGCACAGTGGTGGTGGCGGGAGCCTCTCCCGCCTCCTCAGCAGCGCTAAGGATATCCGACTGCAGCTTAGGCCTGCTCCCCGCTGGCAAGTGGACATCTGGGGCTGCCAGAGGGATGACTGACTGCCAGCTTAGGCCCTTTTCCCCAGGGAGCGGGCCTAAGCCAGCAGGTGGAAATCCTCGGAGGGGTCCCAGACTGCGAGAGGGCACAGGCCGGGCTGAGGGATGCCCCCGAGTGCACAAATTTTTGTGCAACGGGCCTCTAGTCTAATCTAATAAAAGAGAAACATGCAAATTGACTGCACCTCTGCTATGCCCCCAGGTCACGCCCACCAGCCAATCAGAGCGACTATATGCAAATTAACCCAACCAAGATGGCGGCCGGCAGTCATGGAGCTGGAGCAAGCAGAAGGCTTGGTTGCCCC
>NW_005360124.1:8410933-8412810 GCF_000412655.1 Myotis brandtii | reverse complement strand
CTAAGGATGTCCGACTGCAGCTTAGGCCTGCTCCCCGCTGGCAAGTGGACATCCCCTGAGGGCTCCCGGGCTGCCAGAGGGATGTCTGACTGCCAGCTTAGGCCCAATACCCCGGGGAGCGGGCCTAGTTAGCAGGTGGTCATCCCCTGAGGGGTCTCAGACTGCGAGAGGGTACAGGCCGGGCTGAGGGACACCCCCCCCCAGTGCACAAATTTTTGTGCACTGGGCCTCTAGTGTAATATAAAATTCAGTCTTTTTCCTCCTCTCTCAACCACTAAGTATTTCTGAAAGAATCCTATTAGTCTTTATTAGTGGAAAGCAAACAGAATAATAAATGACACTACCAAACTTTATAGATGTCCTTAACCTTCCTATTCAACTTCCCAGTCAGTGGCTTGGAGATATAATTGCCTGTGATTAAAAGTTTTCAGGTATAGCCAGTTTGGTAAAGTATATATGGAGAGTTCTGAAATTCTTGTCACATGAAAATAATGGGAGGAACAGCAGAGAGAACCAAGGGAAGTCTCCAAGGACTTTCTTCAAGTATTGGAAGGCCTTTCTTGGGATGATTCCACATTTTTTCTATATTCCATGGGAATGCTGAGTTAGAACAAAGTTTTGGAATCTTTGCCCAAACAGATTTTAGCTAAACATAGGAGAATCATTTTAAAAGTCCTAACATTCCAATAGAATTGCTTGCCTCTGAATTTCCCACTGCTGAAAGCATTCAAGCGGGGACTGATGGAATCTATTGGCAATTTGAAGGAAGTGTTTCTGCATTTGATGCCGAGTTGAGTTGGATGAACTCTAGGGTCCTGTTCACACTAAGCCTTTGTGATTCTATGGCATGTGATAAAGACTGAGACTTAATTTATTTATGAATAGGAATTCACAGGATAGGACTGATGGTCTTGCCAGTTTCTTTTTTGTGTGTGGAAGGACCTCAAGTTACTGAACGGTGAAGTGGCAAGACAGATGGAACAATATCCCTTTGACATGTGCTTCAGACACTGACTACGTGTCAGTCTGTGGTGTGAAGACAGTGGGATTCCCCAAGCAGCAGGGGACCCTAGAGGGCAGTAACGCTTCAGCAGTCTCACGTGGCTGCTGCCTCCGGTACTGCATTTCTTTGCAAGACAGCAAAATGACTTCACTGCAAATGTATGGAAAGACTAGCACCCATCAAAAGCAAGATTCCCAACTGTCTATCTTTACATTTTTTATATTTTATTATCACAAATTTGACTTTATAGAAAAACAACCTCATAAACTTTAATTTACAGAGGGATAGAGTTGTGGAGTTAAGAGAGCCTTAGAGCTTTAATCTTTGCTCTTCCATTGTGGTGCATCCATTACTGTTAACTCAGTCTGCTTCCCCCCAAGGTGGAGGATTGTACTTCTCCATAACATTGAGGTTGGACTTGCTTTGGTCGATGGAATATGGACATGGTACATGTCATTTCTGAGCAGAAGTTTTTAAAAGCCTTTGAATTTTTATAAGAGTTTATTTGAGCCATAAATAAGTGGAACAAGATTGCAAATACTCCCAAAAATAACAAAATAAGTTTTGCAGTTTCTTTTATGCACTTGAAATTAAGGAGAGGATGTAAGGAAGATTGGAGAAAGTAAGGTGGGGATTGGATTGTAGGATAATTAACAATATGACTGCTCTCTTGAGGGTTAATACCTCACTTCTGGCATTTCAAAGGTGTGGTAACCTAGATGCATAAGAACAATGGGCAAGGCTGCCTTAAAACCTTTCACTAAATGGGAGTTCCATTTTTAGTTTTTTGAGGAAACTCCATATTGTTCTCCACAGTGGCTGCACCAGTCTGCATTCCCACCAGCAGTGCATGAGGGTTCATTTTTCTCTACAT
>NW_005360124.1:8383914-8410218 GCF_000412655.1 Myotis brandtii | reverse complement strand
GGAATATAATGAACAACATAAACTGATGAAAAAAACAGATCCAGAGACAGAGAAACATTGATCAGACTGTCAAACCTCAGAGGGAAGGTAGGGGAGGGTGGGAGTAAGGGAGAGAGATCAACCAAAGGACTTGTATGCATGCATATAAGCCTAACCAATGGACACAGACAACAGGAGGGTGAGGGCATGATTGGGAGGGGGAGTTGGGGGGGGGCGTAATGGGGGGATAAAGACACATATGTAATACCTTAATCAATAAAGAAATTTAGAAAAAGAAGTTATAGGCCTGGGTTGTGACCACCCACCATGACTTTCCCGGTTAGGAATTTATGATCTTTACTCTGGGAAGTTAATTTTCATAGAACCTCCTTTTGGTCTTAAATCAATCTGAAAGATGCATTGATGACCACTTTTTGGTCAGGTAGTGTTGTCTAACAGCGCTAGGAAGGCTCATTCCTAGGAAGTCTCAGTTATTGACATTGTGTTGACCACTGGGGATAGGGCAATACTGTAATCATGGGATCTATGTTGAGGCAGGATTTTTCCCCAAAAAAGGGAAGGGCAGGTAAATGGCAGGCAGTCAGATCTTATGGCCTTCATTGTGAAAAAACACTCTGGGTCATTTCTATTCTGTGAACTATCATGATCTGAGTTTTTCCTTCTCATCTTTCTGTATTTGGTATTTAGTATAACATTTACATGAGCTGTGAAAAAAGTATTAACAGATAACTTATACATGTTCAGTAATCATAAACAGTTGGATTATATAAAAAAGCCCAAAGAACAAGTAAAACTATTATTATGACTGATATCATTAGCAGAAAGTTAAAGACAAAACAAAATGGATTCAATATCAATCTGTAGGTGTACAGGCCTTGTCGAGGTCTTGGGATAGCTGTCTACCTTTGTTGTCAGTGGTTCCTCATCCTCAAGGAGTCTTTGACATCCACAGACAGGGGTAGATGTCCATTCACAGCTAGGTGCCTGATAAGATTCTTTCCAACAAGGTTGGAGTGTGTCTTTTATTAGATTCCTTTCCAATAAACACTATCTGTAGGTGGTAGTCAATGATCTTTGAAGTCTACATCTTCTGGGAGCTCGCCAAATTCACCTGATGTGAAGCAAGTTGCCAGTGGGGCACAATGGGACCTTGTGTACCTAGCATTGAGTCAAGGTCCATGGCGTGGCCCTGGATGGCTTCCTCAGATTCCTGCAAGCTACTAAGTAAATGTTGACACTAAACCTGTGGAGAATTTTTATAAGAGTTTATTTGAGCCAAATGATGACACATGCTGGAGAGCAAGATCTCAAATGCTCCCCATAATATATATTTTATAGATGAGAAAACTGAGGCAGAGAGTTCAAGTAACTTGCTGAAGGTCACATAGCTAGTGAGTGACAGCCAGGATTTGATCTTGGTCATGACCAAGTCCGGAAGCCAGCAGTTTCTCTGAGTTGTTCCCTGAGTTGTCATTCTTCTTTGCTCCAGTTCTCAAACGTCTCATCTATAAAATGAGGGTAGCAATACCCTTCTCTTGATGCTGTTTTGAAGAAAGACCCAGATAGAGAAAAGACTTTCTGTTTTTTTCTCTGCTTCCCAGGATCATGGAGGCAGAACCTCAGAAAGATCCAAGAAGGTGGTTGACTGTGGGACATTTAAACTAATAGTAAGTTCCCCTTGTTTGACCTCTTTTGGCCATACTCCAAAGCAAGGATTCAGAATGATTTGGTCAGACACCCGTCAGGCTGTGATCAGCCATAGCAGCTCCAGAATGGCTGTGGTAAGATGAAAGGCCAGGACAGAAGCTTAACTATGACAAGGCCTTGAGAAAAGTGGCATGGTGTCAGTGTTGGGATGGTTAGACAAAAAGGGACCAAATAAATTTGTCTCCCTTTTTGGATCTGAATGAAAACACGAAGTACAGAGGGAAAGTGCTCCAGAAAATCCGACAAACAACTTGGTTTGGTTTGTTCATGAAACAGTAGGTGGATTGGAGAATGTCATAACAAACCACAGAATGACCACAGAAATAACTGTGCATAGCTTTTAGCCAGATTGTTGAGATATCAGCTGTTCTTTCTGAAACAGTCTGAAAAATACTACACCCTACTTGGAATTTTTAAGCCCCAGGGAGAAAATTAAGAGGCCACTATTTTTTGCCCCAGCAACTCTTACGTTCCTTCTATTTAAAACTAATAGCATCTGTCCTCACAACACTGGCTATTTCCTTGGTTTTCTTCTATAGAATGACTATGTATGTATGGAGTTTGGTGTGCCCACAATGTAAATGAAATAGTCCTTTCTAGAAGGAGTTTATAATAGTTTGATGATTAATCCCATTTACCTCATTAATACTATTATATATATATAATGTGTGTGTGTGTGTGTGTGTGTGTGTAGGGAAAGAGGAATGGAGAAAATGAGAGAGGAGAGAAAACCTAAGTATAAGTCATCGATCCTTTTATCATGGTAACGTTAACATCAGTATGCTTCCAAATTAATACCCATTCCAGTTTTTTGACAGAAGAACCAGGGTCACAAGATAATGAAAATATATCAGGGTGAAGGAAGCAGTATGGGAAGAATTTTAAGTTTTCTCCAAATGGTAATAAAAAGGGTGGTTTTCTTGTTGCTGTTCCTCTCCCTCTTCCTCCTCATCTTCTCCTTCCTCTTCATCTTCTTCACCTCCCTTTTAATTCCTTTTTAAATAGTAAAATATACATAAAATTTACAATCTTAACTATTTTTAAGTGCACATTTCAGTGACATTAGGTACATGCACATTGTTGTATAACCATCATCATCATCTGTCTTAAGAAATGACTCTGTACCCATTAAATTATAACTCCCCATTTCTTCCTTCCCCTCTCCTCATCCATGGCAACCACCATTCTACTTTCTGTCTCTATGAATTTGACTTCTCTAGATACCTCACATAGTGGAATCATATACTATTTGTCCTTTTGTGATTAGCTTCTTTCACTTAGCATAATGTTTTCAAGGCCCATCTGTGTTGCAGCATATGTCAGATTTTTCTTCCCTTTTTAAGGCTAAATAATATACCACATTGCTTTCATCTATCTGTGAATGGACACTTGTGTTGATTCTACCTGTTGGCTATGGTAAATAATGTTCCTATGAACATGGGTGTATAAATATCTGTTTGAATCCTTGCTTTCAATTCTTTTGAGTATATACCCAGAAGTGGAATTGCTGGATTGTTTGGCAATTCTGTTTTTAATTATTTTAGGAATGGCTATACTGTTTTCCATAGTGGTGGCACCATTTTACATTTCCCCAAGCAGCACACAAAGGTCTAATTTCTCCACATCCTTGCAAACACTTGTTATTTTCTTTTCTGTGTGTGTGTGTGTGTGTGTGTTTAATAATAGTCATCCTAGTAGATATGAGGTGGTATGACATGTGGTTTTGATTTGCAATTCTCTAATTATTAGTGATGTTGAATATGTTTTATATGCTTATTGGCCATTTGTATAACTTTCTTTTGAGAAACATCTATTCAAGTCTGTTGCCCATTTAAAAATTGATATATTTGTTGTTTGTTGTTGAATTGTAGGACTTTTAATATATTCTGGTTATTAATCCCTTATCAGATCTATGATTTACAAATATTTTCTTCCATTCTGTGGGCTGCCTGTTCATACTATTGATAGTGACCTTCATGTGCAAAAGTTTTAAATTTTGATATAGTCCAATTTATCTATTTTTTTCTTATGTTGCCTTTGCTTTTGGTATCAGGTTCAAGAAATCATTGCCAAATCCAGTTTCATGAAGCTTTTCCTCCTATATTTTCTTCTAAGAGTTTTATAATTTTAGCTCTTACTTTTAGGTCTTGGACCTATTTTGAATTAACTTTTGTATCACCTTCATTTAAAACAGAAAGAGCACTACATTATACAGATGTCACTTGCTATGTTTAAGGCCTAGTGTCTGGCACCGTATGGGACACAGATAAATGGAACATTCTGACCTCAGAAATTTAAGGATGCAGAATAGCCATGGTATGAAGCAGGAAGTGGCCTGCTAAGTTTTCCCTGAGTTCTATCTCTGCACTGGGACATCAGGTTTTATAGTGTAGTTTGTGCAAATCTTAGTTCAAAGACTACCCAGGAGCAGGTTACCAAAGAGGATAAGCTGACAAAGGTATGATGAATGACAGAGCAACGTCCCTGCTCAGACACCATTTTGCAGAAGGAGCTGCTTATTGGGATTTGTTTCCTCAAGGTGCCAGGACTAACCATACCTGTCAGTTACCCTGTCCTGTTAAGCATATACCCAAAGGAGTTATTTTAATTCTAAATTTTATAAAGTGACCAAAAAAGGTTTGTTGAGAAATCTACATACAGTGTAGGAACACAGACATATATATAGCTTCAGAGTAGTCACTTCTTGATTAAAAGTGGCTAAGGAAAATGTCTGCACTATTTTGTCTGAATCCTCTTCTGGAGGCCCTGGTTGGTTCCATGATTTGCTTCTTGGTGTTAAGCCATGTCAGTTCATGCCAGCCATTACCTTGGCTCAGAACAGCTAAATTCATTCATTACAGAGAATTTTCAGTCTCTTACTTAACATTTTTGACATTCAAAGAATAAACAAAAATTTTAAAAAATATTTTAAATTAATTTTGAGAGAGAGATAGATAGATAGATATATGGAGGGAGGGAGGGAGGGAGAGAGAGAGAGAGAGAGAGAGAGACATTAATGTGAGAGCAAAATATCAATCAGCTGCCTCCTGCACACCCCTGGGATCAAACCCTTAGCCCAGGCATGTGCCCTGACCAGGAATTGAACCAGCAACCTTTTGGTACACGGGATAATGCCCATCCAGTTGAGCCATACCAGCCAGGGCATAAAATTTTTTATCATAACATTAACCCTTTTTATCCCTTTTCACTAACTCAAATTATTTGTGTATTCATTGCACACGTAAATATAAGCGCCACGAAAGCTGCTGTATCTCTACTACTTAGAACCTTACCTGGCACATAGTAGGCACTCATTAAACATTTGTAAAATAGATGAATGTATTGATAGGATTTAGCTATTTTTTGTTCCTGTTTGATACTGCACAGATCTCTGCAAATTAGAATTTCTGAGTGTACAATGTTGTTCTAAATTTTTACTTTCAAATAGCTTCTAAAATGTATTCTTCTCTGTGCCCCCCGGGGGAGGGTTTTTCTGTTTCCCTGGTTTTGGTGGGAGGGAAATAATTTGTGAGTTGAAAACTTTTAAAGAGGCTTGCTGCTGTACAGACGTGTAATCCCTCTCTGGGCACTTCCTGTGTCACACCATTAAATGTCTAGCCTTGACCACACAGTTGGATTCTTTCACAGCTTCTCTGAAGTTATATGGCTTAGTTCCTTATTTCCTCCTGTTAGTATATATTACAGAGCAGACTGCCTTCTCTGCCAATAACCAACACCTATGTAACCCGGGCAAGTTATAAAATTTCTTTGTGCTTTATTTTTCTTATATGCAAAATGGGGATAGTAATAGTATCTATAATTAAAATTGTTTGGGTCAGGCCCTATTCTAAGCATTTTACATTTAATAGACTTTATTCTTCAATAACAATCCTATAAAGTACTATCATTATTCTCATTTTATAAAAAAGGAAATTGAAGTACAGAAAGGATAAGTGTTTGATCCAAGGTCTCACAGATGGTAGGTGGTGGAGCTGGAATTAAAATCCACATAGTTAGCCCTAACTGGTTTGGCTCAGTGGATAGAGCGTCGGCCTGCGGACTGGAGGGTTCCAGGTTTGATTCCGGTCAAGGGCATGTACCTTGGTTGCGGGCACATCCCCGCTGGGGGGGGTGCAGGGGGCAGCTGATCAATGTTTCTCTCTCATCGATGTTTCTAACTCTCTATCCCTCTCCCTTCCTCTCTGTGAAAAATCAATAAAATATATTAAAAAAATAAAAAATAAAATCCACATAGTTAGATTCCAGAACTAGCACATTAGGGCATATTCCCCTCATCCAGGGGTCATGAAGAGGATAAGAGATGAAAATTTAAAGTGCTCAGCAGAGTGTCTGGACCAGAGTCAGCACTCTGTGGATGTTGATTGTTCTTATTGTTAATAGCTCATCTCCTTCCGTGACAAATGCAAGGTAGGCCTTCTGAAGACCACAAACACCAGTTGAAGACTGCAAAGGGGTAAAAGTGGATAAAGAGGGAATAAGGAGATTTAAATTGGTATGTTTTGTTTTTTTATTGTTGACTCTATTATAGATGTTCCCCATTATCTCCCCCTTTGTCTGCCTCTACCCTGCTCCTACACCCTCTAGGCCAGCAGTTCTCTTTTACAGGGGTCGCCTAAGACCATCGGAAAACACATATATAATTACATATTGTTTTGTGATTAATCACTATGCTTTAATTATGTTCAATTTGTAACAATGAAAATACATCCTGCATATCAGATATTTACATTGCAATTCATAACAGTAGCAAAATTACAGTTATGAAGTAGCAACGAAAATAATTTTATGGTTGGGGGTCACCACAATGTGAGGAACTGTATTAAAGGGTCGCGGCATTAGGAAGGTTGAGAACCACTGCTCTAGGCCTTCACCATATGATTGTCCATGGGTTGTACATATATGCATATATATTCTTTGGTTGATCTCTTCCTGTCCTCCCCTACCCTCTTTCCCTCTGAGATCTATCAGACTGTTTAATTTATCCATGCCTCTAGTCCTATTTTGTTCATCAGTTTATTTTGTTCATTAGATTCCACATATAAGTGAGATCATGTGATATTTGTCTTTCTTTGACTGGCTTATTTTGTTTAGCATAATAATCTCCAGGTCTGCCTTGCCGGAGTGGCTCCGTGGTTGAGCATAGACCTATGAACCAGGAGGTCACAGTTCGATTCAGGGTCAGAGCATATGCCAAGGTTGGGGGCTCAATCCCTAGGAAGGAGCATGCAAGAGGCAGCTGATCAGTGATTCTCTCTCATCATTGATATTTCTATCTCTCTTTCCTTTTTCCTTACTCTCTGAAATCAATAAAAATATATTTTTTTAAAATCTCCAGGTCCATCTATGCTGTCACCAAGGGTAAGAACTCCTTTTTTTTATATAGCTGCATAGTATTCCATTGTGTATATGTACCACAGCTTTTGAGAGTACTTTTAATGGAAGGGTAAGTTCTGAGTAGGGGGTAGAAGATCTAAATCAATCCATTTCTTATATGGTGAAGATGCAGAGAAGTTTAAGAACTTTGACTAGAGTTGACTTTGAGAAAAGTCTATGGAGGCAATGGCAGTTCTGCTTGTTATGCCATTAAAGGAAGGAGGAGGATGCCCCAAAATGGGGAGTGACCCACCCTCTGTTCCAAACACATCGGTTTTGGGAAGAGGAGATAACCATGACAGAAGTGCCAGGCGAATGGGGAGTGAGGACAGGAGGGAGAGTTGTTCTAATCCTTGAATAAAAAATCCCACAGTTGGTCATCCTCTGTGTGTCTGTTGTATCCTGAAGGTATGTATGTTTTTTAAAATTTCAGCAGGAAGATGAATGGAGGTGATTTCAGTAAGGGAGAGGCAACCTACTGGCATTAAATAGATAAAATAATAAGATATGGTACCTTTTCAGAAAGCCAGGAAACATATTAAAACAGTTATAAGATCCTTCCAATATATTTGGGGAAAAATGCACATTGCTGATAAGGTTGAGAGCCCAGGAGATGATACACACACAAAAATATACAAAATAAATTATTTCAAAACTTTTTGACTTAAGAGCATATGAATGGAGACATCTAGCCTTACATAAAATTCCCCAGAGCTAGAAAATTGTTTTTAGGAAGAGTAGAAGAGAAAGTTAACTTGACAAAAATCTAAACAACCAAAAAAATACCACTAAGAAATATGAAGTAAAAGAGAAACAGTGTCTAAGTTTGGGGATGGGATGGGATTACATTGAAATGCTATTCTTTGTAATCTCACATCACTACCCCACTTCTTAAGAGACAAGAATTTTTCTTTGATAAATATTTCATCAAAGGATTCATCTGTCAATTCACAGAGGAATGTAAGTCATGACAAAGAAGAAGATGGGACATCAAGGTGGTCATAACAGCAGAAAGTGAGAAAAAAGCCTTCCATCTTCTGCTTTGGACCAAGCAGGCTTCTTCAGCTCTAATGTGAATATGAATCACCCAAGAAGCTGTTACAGTGCAGATTCTGATTCATTCAATGGTGGTGATGATATTCTCATTCATTGTGTGTGTGTGTGTTGGGGGGAGGACCCGAGATTCTGCATTTGTAACAGGCTACCAAGTGATGGAGGAAATCCTGGTGTATGGGCTTCACTTTGAATAGTAAGAGTAGACCATAATGATACCAGTGGTGACAATTAAGAAAACATGTACAAATTTGGGGAGAATGTAAGAGACTTAGTTTGTGTGTGTGTGTGTGAGACCCAGAGAGAAAGACAGAGAAGTAGATAGGAAGAGAGGGAGAGGGAGAGAGGAAGAAAGAGAGGGAGGGAAGGAGGCAAAGAGGGAAGGAGGGAGGGAGAGACTAAGATAAAGTTGAACTCTTTTCAGGGCAGCTTTGGGGATTTTAATGCAAGAATACAAATAGGAAGGACAGGAAGAATGGGAACATGGTAGCAATTAGAAAATGAGACTAGTACCCCAAGCTGATTAGTGTCTCTATGTTCAATTCTTAATGGATATCCTTCCAATATTCTCTGTTCTTTCTCATTTCATGGATGTGTACAAAGTGGGTCAATTTTGTTCTTTTCAGCCTTTTTAACACCTAACCCTAACTCAGAGTTTGGCATGCAGTAGGTTCTCAACGAATATTTTGAATGAACAGGTTAAAAAGAATAAATGATCATACATCCTAGATTTTCTGGGCATTGGGTCTTTTAGACCAGCTATAATCCCAAATGGTTTGAAAAATCTGATTCTGGATCCATTGGAAAGTATTAACAGGATAGGTTGAGGGCTAAAGGAGGGGGAAGAAATGAGTGGACACAATTGGTCAAATGTAAGCAATTTAAGATAGGAGACAAACATGGATTCAGCCAAAATATGTAGGAGGAAACTTCCATATAATATGAATAATGCCATTTTCTTAAATACCTCATATATGCTAGATTTGGTCATAGTATATTGAGTGTCATCTTATTGAATTTTCACAGAAATGTTATTAGGTGGATATTAGGTGATAGAAACTGTGGCAACAGAGGGTAACATTTGCACAGGTCACTTGGCAATAAAGTGGTGAAGAGGATTTACATTAAGAAGCCAAGTATAGATGCCTTGGACACTTGACCTTATGATCTGCCATCAATGCAATCCAGTGCCCAGTGTCTGCTTTCTCCAATAACCTGTAAACCCCATAAGAGCAAGAGTGTCGATTCCGTTCCTAGCTGTGTCCCCAGCACCCAGCATATTTTTTCATCTATAGGTACTCAAAAATAATTCTCAAATGAGTGGTCAGCCCAATTTGAAATGACCCCTCCTTTCTATTGATTGTATTATATAACCTGTAGAATACGAAAAAGAAGCTTTGCCCAAAGACAAGTGTTTCCTTGCTCTCAGCTTTGAGATATGTTTCTGGGAACTCCTGCATTAGGTTTGAATAATGCTTCTCAACATTTTTTTCCCCAAAAACCTTCCCTTGATCGCCAGTCAAAGAGCCTTTTCAGTTGTTTTTTTACTAAAAGCCTCTTCCATGAATTTTAATACCATAGTTATATTGTATATCTGATACGTATTGTGTGTATTTCTGTGTTTTATACATAATATGGGTAAGATTTTTTTCCCTGCTCCCCTGTCCCAAGAACCAATATTGGTCCCTTAGGAAAATGTATGAATGAGAAGGATTGCGCATCAGAGAAAAACTAGGAAAGCATTCAAAATATGTTTTACGTTCATTCAATCGAGTTGCAGTGACGCAGCAGTGATGCCGCAGAGATGGCCAGTTACATCCCCCAATCCATCCTCTTCTTAGCGAATCAGTTGCTAAGCACAACCATCAAGTTGAAGGATTATATTCCCTAGCTTTGCTCCACACTTTCCTTTTGGCTAGGTCAGTGGTTCTCAATCATCCTAATGCCGTGACCCTTTAATACAGTTCCTCATGTTGTGGTGACCCCCAACCATAAAATTATTTTCGCTGCTACTTCATAACTGTAGTTTTGCTACTGTTATGAATTGCAATGTAAATATCTGATATGCAGGATGTATTTTCATTGTTACAAATTGAACATAATTAAAACATAGTGATTAATCACAAAACAATATGTAATTATATATGTGTTTTCCGATGGTCTTAGGCGACCCCTGTGAAAGGATCGTTTGACCCCCAAAGGGGTCGCGACCCATAGGTTGAGAACCACTGGGCTAGGTGAACACAATCACACTGAATTAAAGGACTATATTTCTTAGCCTTCCTTATAGACTCCTTTTGGCCAACTTACCAAGTTATGGCCAATGAGCCATGAACAGTGGGAGAGAAATAATGTCTATATTAAACTACTATATTTTGAAAGTCTATGTTACAGCTGAACCTAACACTAATAGATACAAATCTCATTTTCATTATATCTTAAATTATCATTAATTCTGTATAATAAATTTACATTTATCAGGCCCCACTCCTTATAAATTTTTAAGGATTTCTTCCTATGCCCTTCTTTTGTGTCCACTTCCATCATTTTAATGACTTGCATTAAACATTTGTGTAGAGGTGCAGACAAAAAAAGTAATGACACTTGTATGTATAATATATACTGCAATCATGATGACTACAGTGGAAGTCTACTAATTTTGAATTTATGACTTATAGTTTATGTATAAATAAATTTTGAATGAGGGAAGTTTTCAATTAAGGAAGGATTATTGAAGACTAATAATGAGGAAGAGAGAAAAAAGAGGAGGAATGATAAAATTAGATAAAATGAGAAATGATAAAAATCATTATTTAAAAAAACTTTTTTATTGATTTCAAAGAGTAAGTGAGAGGGAAAGAGATAGAAGCATCAATGATAAGAGAGACTCATTGATAAGCTGTCCCCTGCACATCCCCTTGATGGGAATCAAACCAGGGACCCTTCAGTTCGCAGGCTGACACTCTGTCCACTGAGCCAAACCAGCAAGGGCTCATTTATTCTTTAGATTAATTTAGAGAAGGAAGAAGAGAGAAAACAAAGAGGTATTTACAAATTAATGTTGGGTTGTATTGAATAGCAGGGAAAATAAAGATCTAAAGGTCAAAGTAAGTGTCAGAGTGAAGAAAAGTTCCAAAGCTTAAGCCTTTAAAGAAAGGATGGATTCCAAACACAGTCATGTTTGTGCTGAATTAGGATTTGCTCTCTGCTATAGGAAAGGCTCTGGAAGCCTCTTCACCTGCAGGCTTGGTACAAAAGCCATCAATTATTTAGCTTAAAAATCAGGGGTAAGAGGTGACACCAGGAATTGGGATTAAGGTTTTTTATTTTGTTTTGTTTTTGCTGGGAATTTAATTGCGAAGTCTTTACTTGTGGTAACCAGCAGAATGACTCAGAATGAAATACAAAATTGGGCAATAAAGTTGTATACCTCTTAGAGATTTGAAAAGAAATAACAAAACATACAAAAAACAAGGAGAGAGTTTGGTTGCCTTATAAAGCTGGATCAAGAGAAAACACCCAACCGGATAGAGATTTTGCTTAATTTAAGACCATATAAACACACAGGTTCTCTTCCCAAGTCATGAGTCATGAAAAAAAATGTTAGTAATGGTACATGGAGAGTATCTAAGATAGACATTGTTAGCGTCCAACCAATAGCCATTCCCCTCTACTTCCTTGTTAACCAAACCTGCATTTTGATCAGAGAGGTAAAGTGTCCTTCCTCAAGGACTGAATCAGCCTTGGTCTAAGTTGGTCATGGAGATCTTTTTCCCCTTTGGCAAATTTACACTTTCCCAGCCATTCTTGCAGCCAGGAGTGGTCATGTGACTAAATTCTGACTGACAACCTGTCAGTAGCAAGTCTGCTAGGGAGCACCTTTGAAATACTTTTGTGTTCAGGTAAAAATGCAAAGATTTGCAAAAGAAAATTGTTCCCCTTGCCTACTTTGACCTGCTTGGTATGCTGGTGTGATGATGTGCTGACTGGATATATACTGGCCAACTTGTGACCTTGTGGTGACAAACAAGCAGATAAAAATATTATACATAGAGTTTGAGGAGACTTAATTTTGTAAAAAGCCTGTTTTTTGTTTGGAGCCTGGGGTTTGGAAGAAATTATTGAGCTATTAACTCTCCTAATGCTAAAGGTTGGTCATGGACAAGATGTTACATGCTCAGTGATGCAGTGAAAAATAGAACATGAAGCCTGGCTGGTGTGGTTCAGTGGTTGAGTGTCAACCCATGATCCAGGAGCTCACAGTGTGATTCCTGATCAGGGCTCGATCCCCAGTAGGGGCCATGCAGGAGGCAGCCAATTGATGACCAATGATGTTTCTATATCTCTCTCCTCCCTTCTCTGAAATCAATAAAAGAAATGTATAAAAATATTCAATGTTTGAATCATTCCAGACCATAGAAAAGGAGCCGAAGCTTCCTGATTCTTTTTATAATGCTAACATAACTTTATTACTAAAAGTTGATCAATATATCACAAAAAGAAAAAATTATTTTCCTGTATGAATATAGATATAAAAATTCTGTATAGCATGTAGTAATTGATTCCAGCTGTGTATTATGAGAACAGTGTAATATGATCTAGTAGAATTTATTCTAAGACTGTAAGGATAGTTCAATATGAGGAAATCCATCAGTGTAATTTATTACACCAACAAATTAAATGAAGAAAGTCAATAATTATATCAATAGATGCCTAAAAGGCATCATAAAATTTAACAGCCATTCCTAATAAAAAGTATCCAAGAAATTTAAAAATGAAGGAAACTATTTAAACGTAGTAAATTCTTTTTACCAAAACCCAATAGTGAACACTGTACTAAAGCATAAAAATGCTAACACTATTTTCATTTAAAAATAGGGTTGATTTCTTGTTATATTTAATCTGTGGTGAAATTGATCATACCTTTTTTTCTACCCCCACTAGTTGAGGACATACCCCTCAATGAAGTGCCTGAAATGATGTATTTAAACATATTTTTCTCTTTTTAGATTGAGACTTTCTAAAGGCAGATATAGGCTTTACAAATTTTGTATCCTTAGTCCCTGATAGCTTCTGCCACAGAAAATTTTCTTGAATGCATAAGCAATTAAATTAATATAATAGTAGAATTTTGTACTTTATAAAAGTCCATTTCCCTTCCCCATAAGTGGACTGTGTCAGTTTTGTTTACATATGATATGCTGTGTATACCATGAGCACAGTTTACAAAACCATGTTTCAAAAAGTACACCCCAACCCCTCCAAAAAGAAAAGAAAACAAAAAAGTCCAACCAAACAACTATATCTGAACCAGAGGGCAAAGACCATTTTCACTTTTTATGATTTTATCTTTCCTTGAGATTTTAAGATTTCACATAGTTTTATGATCATCAGTTTTGTAACTCCTTTCATAATTGTTCTGGGATTTATTTATCATATTTAGAAGTTGAGCTGTGAGCAGCTTGGAAATGCAATAGTATGCCACTTAGCTTAAGTTTATTTACTTTAGAAACCATAAGAAGATTAAAAACAAAAACAAAAAAACCCCAAACTGTTTGGGA
This sequence comes from Myotis brandtii, assembly GCF_000412655.1. Classification (NCBI taxonomy): domain Eukaryota; kingdom Metazoa; phylum Chordata; class Mammalia; order Chiroptera; family Vespertilionidae; genus Myotis; species Myotis brandtii. Next base: position 8,396,503 of record NW_005360124.1, on the reverse strand, counting down.
AATGCTTCTCAAAGAGGAATTTTATTTTCACATCCTTCCCACCTTCTAAAACCAAAGTAAAAAATTTTTTTCTTTCCAAATTGCTATTTAAATCTGAGGGCGTCCATATATTTAACTTCCCTAGAATCCTCAGTTATTTCACTTAGCATTCATGGACTAGGCCCCTCTACCTGTATTTGCTGCTACCTATTTATAAACTAATGCCTCCTGCTGCTGTGTCTTTCTCTCAAGAGACAACAGATGTGCTACCCTGAGATGGAAAACAGAGGTTGGATGTTCAGAATTCCACTCTGGAAGGGTTGTGCACCCCCAAGTTAATGCACTCATTTATTTATTTAACAAGTGCTTATGAAGCTCATAAGCTAGAGTGGGTATAGAGTGAAGACAGGCTGCCCTTGCAAAGGAATGTAGTCTGGCATCCTTTTCCTTGTTGCCTGTTTTTGCCTTTTTTCTGCCTATGCTGTGTGTTTCTCAGTGGTATCCTTTGAAGTCAACAAGGAAACAAACAAACAAAAATAACAACAACCGTCATTTAACAACAAATCTAATTATTATAAAGGATAATTTAAAGAAATAAGATTTCCTTTTTTCCCCCCTCTCTTTATCGATCTACCTATCTCCTTCCTTCCTTCCTTCCTTCCTTCCTTCCTTCCTTCCTTCCTTCCTTCCTTCCTTATATCCATCCATCCATTTTTGGTCTGCCTAGCTTTAACCTCATCCTCTCTCTCCTAGAAACAGCACCCTGATTTTCTTTGGGGAATTCACCCTTTTCTACTGCCAGCCTGTGTCCACCAAAGCTTCAGGATAGACATGGGATCCTGATTGCCCAGTAAGGAATTCTTGGGATTCTAACTGGAATGACAGGAAAAGGTACTCTTATCTACTTACTAAATTGGTTTAATTTTGGTGCTGCTGATGGCCATCTTGTCATTACAAGTATAGAAATTAAGTGAAAATGAAGCTGAACAGAGAGGAAAAGGAAGTGAGTGATGAAGGAAGACACATTTTTGATGAGACCATTTAAGTTCTTGAATTTGACCAGGCCTGCGAGCCAATAAATTCTCTCTCTTTTTAAAAAAAATCACTTTGAGAGGGACTTCTCTCACCTGCACCTAAAATTCATGTAATAGAGGCACAAAAAGCAATCCAGAGGAGTCAGAGCAAGCTTCCTGGGAAAATAACATTGAAATGATTTTCTAAAGGAAGCTGGGCTAAGATGAAAAAGGAGAGTGTTTTCAGCAAGAAAACAGCATGTCAGAAAACTGCAGTTAGAAAATGTTCGGCTTCTTTGAAGAACTGAAAGCTGTTCCCTCCGGTTGGCGCACCGAGTGCAATAAGGGACAGAGTAGGAGCACCACGGAGACGTGAGGCTGTGGAGGTTATGCAGGGTCAGAGTGCACAGAACTTTATCCTCAGGGCAAGGGCAAGGGTCTTCACTGGGGCAATGCAAGATCCCAGTTCCATCCCAGAAGTGTCTCTCAGGGAACCATTAGAAAATTGATTCAAGAAGGGGAATCAAGGAGACCAGTTAGTGTGACACGATGGTGGCCTTTCTGAGCAGTGTCAGTGGAACCAGAGAGAAATGAATGGATTAGAGCGCTTTGTAAGTTAGAATCAAGAGGCTTGGAGACTGAGTGGGTGGAGTTAGAGGAGGAGGAGTGAGGAGGAGTCAAGTAAGATGCAGAGTTTCCTGGCACGGGCACTGGCGATGGTGTTGGGGGAGAGTATCACACACAGGAGAAGGTTTGGGAAGAAGAGGAATTCCGTGTCGGAGAGTTTGAGTATCAGGTGTTTGGCATGTCTGAGGGGAAATATGGAATAGGCTATGGGAATTATGGTCAGGAAAGTAAGTGTGGTGCTAGAGATATAAATTTGGGAGATATGTGAACCGTGTCCAGCACTTCCAGTGGTGAACCTGAGGATTAAAGAAAACAGACAAGAGAATATAGTTGGGGCCAGGTGGATCACTGCATCTGGATGAGGACACAGTGACAAAGCCTGTAAGCCGAATCTTTATTTTATAGTCAGATCACACAAAGCAAAACAAGGGAGTGGTCAAGATGTTTACAATGTTCTTGCGAGTTTCAGATCTGCTTCTTTCCTGTTATTGCAATTCTCTAAACTCTATCAAGCTTTGTTTTGGCAGCACTTGCTGTACCTCCCGCAGTCCACATCCCTCAGCTACCTAGGACTACAAGGTCGGACTATAAAGTCAAGCTTACATACAACCATAGCCTTTGGCTATAATTGTGCTGGGAGGGCTTTGTCCTCCAAGCCTGGACTTATATGTGCCTTTGCCACAAGAGGACCATACCTTCTCTTCAGTCCAAGGCTTGATCCTGTCCAAACGCTATAGCTGCTCTCCACAGATATGGATGCAACTGAAGCCATGATTATAGGTGAAACATGTGTTAGGTAAGGAAAAAAGAGGGCTTGGGGCAGAATCCTAAAAAAATCAGTATTTAGAGGATGAGCAGAGGAGAAATGGCCCTAAAAGGAGTGTAGAAAAAATTGATCAGAGGGACAGAAGAAAAATCATAAGAGTATGGCACCTCAGACTAGAGCATATGTCAAGGAGAGAGTGGTGAAGAGTCAAAAATGCTACTTGGATCAAAGAACTGTTAAAAGTTAGGGAACTGTTAGAAGTTAGTGTTACTGCTTATTGCAGAGAGAGATGATAAACCCTTGATAATACAACTACTCATGTCAAGGTTTCAAAAGAAGGAAAGGTTGATCTTTAGGATAATTTGGAAGTCTTAGAGTAATTCTGAAAGGAGACGGTGAGGAAAGGAGATGGAAGGGAAAGAGCCAGGGAGCTAACTGAGGCTCTTGTGTGATGGGACATATTCACGAGCCTCACAAAAGTTCTGTAAAATTTAATAAATGTGTGCATGACTGAAGTGGTTATTGTTTTATGGACACTGAAAGAGGGGCAAAATTTCACATTGGAGAAGGTGTGGTAAAAAACAGAGGGTAGGTGAGAAAACGGAAGCTGAGGGTGCAGGGGGAGCCTGGGGACCTCGGTGGCAGAGTCAGGTGAAGGTGGGGTTAGGCTGTCTAGATCTAGGTCTGGGCCTCCAACTTATCATCTGGGGAACCACCCTGAGCCTCAGTCTCCTTCTCTGGAGAAAATAAGGACAATAGTACTTGATAATTGATAGGATTTTTGTTGGGATTACATGAATTATTTCATGTGTCTGGCATATAATAGGCTCTTAATAGACTTTGGCTATTTTCACAAAGTCCTTAGGAAGGGCTTTGGGCTTCCACAGGCCAGGGAATTAGGAGAGATTAAGGCAATTTCCCCTAGGGAAATTTCCCCTCGGTGGGCAACCTTTTTGTGAGTGCGTGCCAAAACCAGCAAAATCTCTGACTCAAAATTCTTCTGCGTGCCAACCCTAATTTTTTGAGAACATGTTATGCCTACTTGATATCTCTTAAGGTGTACGTATGTGAAGAACCTTGAAAAAATAATAAAATTCATTCGAGCGACAAAAACACAGTATATGATGATGAAAAATACATTTATTTTTTAATGTATACATGTACACTGATAGTCCGACAGAAAACTTTATGACTCCGTTTGATATTATCAGTGGGACTTTTGCTGCTGCATCACTGATGACAGAGATTTTACATCAGGTTTATATTTCGTGACCTTCAGAGATATGCACGAGCTACTACTTTCATCCGCCAGGCTACTCCTATTGCGAGACTTAACAAATTCATCACTGAGAACAAAGATTCACAAGCATATGTGGATGAAACCAAAACACTGGTCAGATCTAGGAAGGCAGGGAGTTAAGGCAGAGGCATAGAAATTGCTCTTCCCCTCTCTCGTCAATCCATGTCTATGGTCTTTAAGATAACTTGTTATGTAAAATTATTTATTTAAGATGCACCTACACTGAATTTATCTGAAAAATAAAAAAGTCGATATTAAGAAAAAAATTGTAAATGGAAGATTATAAGAGAGGGATTCGCGTGCCAGCAAAAGTTACTGGCATGCCATGTTTGGCACGCGTGCCAGGGGTTGCCCACCCCTGATATAGGATAACCTAAGTAAGCTAGAGGGTCAGGGATGATTCCCTGAAGAAGGGAAGCTTAAACTGAAATAGGAAACATGAAGAACAGTTAACTATGATAAGGGTGGGAAGAACATTCCAAGGAGCACTAACAGCATATACAGAGGCCCTGTGACAGGAAGGAGAGTGTTGGGTTTGAGGAATAGAGAACAGACAGTAATGGAGTTTGTAGTAAAGATGAATCCTGAGTGGGAGAAAATGCCAGAGCTCTAATCCTATCAGGGATTTTGCACTTCATCTTGAGAGCAAGAGAAGATATTGGGAGGTATGAGTTTTGTTTGTTTTTTCTTTATTTCTTAGTGTTGTTTGAATAGAATGTCTGGAGAGGGAGTGGTGACAGGAGAGGGCTGAGTGTTATGCACACATGACTGGGAACTGTGAAATTTGGACCTCAGCTGTTCCATCAGTTTCTGCATAATCTCTCAGCAGTGTTTCTCCCCTCCAACAACTGTGGTTTATGTAATGAGTCACCCACTCCTATGATGTGCCTACTCAATGTTGCTACTGTTATGAATCGTCATGTAAATATCTGATATGCAGGAGGGTCTTAGGCGACCCCTGTGAAAGGGTCATTCGACTGCCAAAGGGGTCGCGACCCACAGGTTGAGAACCGCTGCCCTAATGACTGATATGACTGGGCATCAGTGGGTGCTCAGTGAACGTTGCTTTAATGAACTAAGTTAACTTTCCAGCTCACCTTGGGGCCTGGGGTACAGGTATGCCAGCCCCTCAATGAAGAGACTAACATGCCCGGAAATGACTGCCCCAGGCCATGATGGCAGCCACCCCAAGGCACCATGGGTGTGCCCGTTGCCTAAGCTTCAGGGGGCACACAGCAGGCATTCATCTCTCTGGAAGGTGCGAAGGCACTTGGCCGGGCCGGAGGGCGATGCGGCCAGACAGCTGGTTAGGGGACCCATGGGTGGCTGCTGTGGGCCGGCTGGGATGGACAGGTGGAGAGGAAACTAGAAGGGAGTTTCTGTATTAAGGAGAAGTAAATTCATTCTGATGGAACTGCACATAAATGGCAAGAGAAACAACAGGAATTAGTGATGCCTGTGCAGGTTTCTGGCTTGAGCAGTTAGAATGAGGATTGTACGATTTCCGTAATTAAAATCACAGGACAAAGAAAAGAAAACACAAATGAAAAAAGACAGTTATAGGCCAAGGATCTGATTTTGTATATTGAATTTAGATGCCTGTAGTGGATGAGAAATGACTATTCAGGAAAACTTTTTTTTTTTGCAGCATTCTGCAAATTAGATTAAAATATCGCTAAATTCTTGGAGCCAGCTAAGAAAAGAAAAATCAGTAGTAAATGATTTTGAAAAGGTTTTAAGGCAGGGGTGGGCAACCTTTTTGTGAGTGCGTGCCAAAACCAGCAAAATCTCTGACTCAAAATTCTTCTGCGTGCCAACCCTAATTTTTTGAGAACATGTTATGCCTACTTGATATCTCTTAAGGTGTATGTATGTGAAGAACCTTGAAGAAATAATAAAATTCATTCGAGTGACAAAAACACAGTATATGATGATGAAAAATACATTTATTTTTTAATGTATACATGTACACTGATAGTCCGACAGAAAACTTTATGACTCTGTTTGATATTATCAGTGGGACTTTTGCTGCTGCATCACTGATGACAGAGATTTTACATCAGGTTTATATTTCGTGACCTTCAGAGATATGCACGAGCTACTACTTTCATCCGTCAGGCTACTCCTATTATGAGACTTAACAAAATTCATCACTGAGAACAAAGATTCACAAGCGTATGTGGATGAAACCAAAACACTGGTTGGATTTAGGAAGGTAGGGAGAGTTAAGGCAGAGGCATAGAAATTGCTCTTCCCCTTTCTCGTCAATCCATGTCTATGGTCTTTAAGATAACTTGTTATGTAAAATTACTTATTTATCTAAGATGCACCTACACTGAATTTATCTGAAAAATAAAAAAGTCGATATTAAGAAAAAAATTGTAAAGAGAGGGTTTCGTGTGCCAGCAAAAGTTACTGGCGTGCCATGTTTGGCACGCGTGCCAGGGGTTGCCCACCCCTGCCCTAGGGCTTAAGGGCAAGGGAAGTTCCCAAATGATATTAGCATTATATAAAAGAAGGATTGAACATTGTCTGGGATTTAGCCATAAGGATGGTGTTACTGATCCTGGAGAGAGACATTTGACTGAAATAGTTTGGACCAAAACTAAATGGCAGTGTGTTCATTCAGAAGTGAGTGAGTGGGGACAATAACATTGAAAAAAGAAGGTTATCTAGGAAAGGCAGGAGAGAGAGAAACAGGATGGAATTTTATCTCAGAGGCTACTCATTCACCTAGGGCAGTGTAATTGTCTCTTCTAATAAAGGTGATATCTTTTTTTAAAAGTGATTTTTATAGAGAGAGGAAGGAAGAGGGAGAGAGAGAAATACCGATGTGACAGCAAAACATCAATCACTGCCATCTGTATGTGCCCTGACCAGAAATCAACCAGGCAACCTTTTGGTGCACTGGGTGATGCCCATCAACTGAGCCACATTGGCCAGGGCAGTGATATCTTGATATCGCAAAATTTGCCTTCCTAGCTCCTTACTCTGTTCCTACTATCATTTATATTTATTTATTTATTTTTTGTCATTTAGATTTAAAGAACACAATCAAGACGTAAAAAGTATAGCCTGTTGGGAAGTTTAATTTTGAATCTTGTGCTTTAAAGAGGCTTATTAATTTTCTGTGTTCATGAACCGAGACCCAATCTGTGTCATATAGCTCCTCATATTTTCTTCCTGAGTGGAGAGAAACATCTTACTGGCATATCATTACTCTTCAAATAGCTGGAAGCATCATCAAAAATTGAGATAATTACCCCTAACAGGAATAAATGAATTTTGAGTACATGGGCTCCCACCCCTTAAAGCAGGGCAAAGGAGGTTAAGCAGGCAGGGCGAGTCCCGGCTGGAGGAGTCCACATAAGTCATTCTTAATTGGAGGTTTCACCTTTGTTCCCTTGAGCAGCTGCCAAGGAACTTTCTCCATGTGACTTGAGATAAATGAGCGAGACAAGGAACTGTTTGCATCTTTAAGATGAGCTGCTAGGCTATTCCTTTGAAATCCAAAAGGGGATGGTGGTGATTAAAGATACATTTTTTTTTTACAATGTATTGTAAAAGACAGTGAAGAAGTCCTAAAGGAAGAGGCAGGACACAAGGAAGCCCACACACAGTGACTCTGGGAAGCTGTCTGTCACGTTGTTTTCTTACTCATGCCAGAGGGAGGCTGACAGACAGATCATAAGGAGAACGGTGGAGCATGAATCAGAGCATCACTGCTTCTTTGTAAAAGAACAAAGGCAGCAAAGGGAAACCTTGAAAGGAAACTTACATTAACACCCTCTTCTGCAGACAATCTCTGCTGCTCCTCAAGGGAAGACACGGAGACCATCCTTCTTTCAAGACTCTAGCCTCAAAGGCTACATGTTGAGCATGATTGTGTGATGCCATAGAAACAGTGCTGGGTGGAGAGTCAGGGGTCTGAAAGTGTAGGGCTATCCTATTCACTTCTTTGCCACTAATTTGGTGACTTTGGGCAAGCCTTGACCCCTCTGAACCTCCGTTTGCCGAAGTGTAAAATAGCAGAAAGCAGATGGCCACTGGTATTCTTACCTATGATGGGATTCTGAGCATCTTGAAAGATGGACAATATATCTGTAATAAAGAGGCTCAAAAGAAAGCTGCTGCTTTGTGTATTTTGCTTTGGGAATAATATGTTCCATTATATGGGAAAAGAAAGAATGAGTGTGAAACCCAGACGTGTGGGGCTGGCACGTGCAGACAATAATATTCTTATATAAAATTTGGATAAACACTTATTATACACTTGCTTTCACCCAGAATACTTGGTTTTCAATTCCTTAATCTTTTGGAATGCTGGAAATTACTTCTGGCATTTTCATCATTCCTGGGGTACAACTTAATGCTATTTGAAATAGAAATGGTTTCAGCCTCAAAAATAACACAGTTCCTGCTAATCAACTTAAAATCTTCCAAGTCACACAAACTGTCGGAAGCCAGAACCTGTTTTTCTGGACAGGGAATGTATTTGCTCAGTCCATGAGATTGAGATCAAACTTGGATATTATTTCCCAGGTTCTAGTCTTTGGAAAGCAGATGAAGAATACCTCGATGGCATGAGATGTTTTGTGAATAGCAAACTCTATAAACATTTTTTTAGGAACCACATTTTGTCCTGAGAATAAATTAGGAAGGTCGTAGGTATATTTTCTTGAATTTATTTTTTGCTTAGTGTGGAGCATAGCATGTTTTTAGCACACAAAAGTGTTTGTTGAATAAATGAATGAATGCACACATATATGGCATTTAAAAGAAACTATGAAATCTATCATTAGGAATTTTTCAAATTAAAATTTAATTATTGCTATCAATTTTAATCTATTATGTATATCAAAGGATTGACAGTTAATGAATGAGTATATTCTTCTGAACTCTTCTTGAGATAGTCTTATTAACTTTAAAGGCTTCTAATGGCATCTGGCTTTCTTTAAAAAAAGTTAACAAATAAGAGAACCAGTCTTTCTGCTTATTCAAACATCCAAGAGCTAGTCAGGGGATGATTTAATCTGGGAATAACTTCCTAAATCAAGTGGCTTCTCTGAGAGGCATCTCTCCTTGGAAACCTTCTTGAGTCTGATGGTGACATTCGAATTGTGGGCACCTTAGATTCAGCGAGAGAGATCTGGAAAGGAAAAGGGTTGATTAGAGGAAGGTTTGATCACTTTTGAAACTAAGAAAGCACACTCATTGGGATGAGGAGGAAAGTGCTAAGTATTCACTTATTATCCTGATTAAAAATGTGAGTGAAGATATTCCTATCTGTCTCCCATGGGCTGCAACTTGGAAATATTTAATTTTGATGACCTATTTTCCTTTTTGATTAAGATAACCTTTCCTGGAGGCTTTTCCTGTGGGAAATAAACTCTATAATACATAGCTAATATTGAGGCTTCTGCTGATCATTATTTCACTGAATGTGTGCCTAAGAAGACCGTCAAAATTTGAGTGGGACCAAACGTCTAAAGGATCTCGTTGTATCTTGACAATTGACATTTATAAGTTGGAATATCATTCAAGATCTGTTTGATTACACATATTTATTAGAAGAGTAAGATATGATATTTTATTTTATTTCATTTCATTTTGGTAGCAATGAGTCATGGATCACCAGGGGTGATCAGCCAGCAAATCCAACATCCTCATTTTATGATGAGAAACTGAGGTCTGGAGAGGCAAAGTTACTTGACCCAAGGACACTGCTAGCTAGAACTAAAATTTAAGTCTTACAATATTTTTGAAATTTGTAACAGGCTGCATTGCCACTTCTTGGCAAATTCTATGTAAGTTCTATACTTTGATTGAAGCTTCACTTGAGGTAGAAAATGGTCTCAAAGTGTGACTATTCCTGTTCTAGATTTTTTTCCTAATCAGTCATAAATTCACATAGCTCAGGATACCTTTTCTTGGAATCTAGCCCTAGGTCATACAATAATTAGTTTGTGAATTACTTCAAGGACAACGGCAAAAAATGGTGGTGGGGCAGCTTAAGATTCTAAGGGGATATAGACTTACAAATATACAAGTAAACTTTGGGGCATCAAACTGGTTTGCATCCTAGTCAGTTCTCATCTAACTGATCTTCCTTTGGGGGAGGGGCTGTAGGCTTTGACTTCAGATCAGGTCCTCACACCCTGGTTCTCTCCCTGTAGGACTGGATGACTGTGGGGTCTTAGCCTGGCCACCGGGACTCATAGGCTCAGTCTGTGCATTCACCACAGGGGCAGGTGCCGCTTCCTGCTGTACTCGCCCTGCATGGTAGGCAGGAGCATATTAAAGTGTTGAGACTGCACGTAGCCTCTGAAGCCATCTTGGGCAAACTCATCTTTCTGTGCCTCAGTTTCTTCATCTGTATGTGGGGATAATATTTGTGTCTAAAGAATAGGGATATGTGGAATGATTCACAGGATTGTCCAAAAATGGCTTTGAGTGATTGTCCCAGACTGGCCAGTGTAAGCTGGCTCATACTGAAGCCACTGCCTTCATTCACCTCAGCTGGTAGAAGGCAGTCAAAATATCAGGAGATTCGTGCCTTCCTCTTTGCAGACAGAGGGAATTTGGGGATTAGTGGTGGAGGTGGGGGTGTGGTGGAAGTAGGGGATGGGAGCATCTAGGGGATGGAGGGATATAGCTCAAGTACCATGGAGAAACCTCATCTTTAGTTTTCAAGTGAGAAGTCACAGTGAATATAACATTTTTATGAGCTGGCATTTTAAAAAATAATGCATCAGTGAAGTATCTTACTTCATTTTATCTGAATTTGAATTGTTTGAAGAGAATGTATATTTGGCACATAAGAGGTGCTCCTGGTATGCTTATGAATTCACCCATCTATTTATTTGATATACTACTTATAAAATCCAGAATTATTCTAGGTGCCAGTCATTAAAAAAAAAAGCAAATAAAATGACCCTTAACCACTTTTTACTTTCTTATTCATTTACATCTTTGACTTAGATTTCAATTAGGTAAAATTCATAAAACTCAGACTTGGAATGGAGATTCTTTATAGTCTAGAGATTACTAAGCCATTAACAAATGCTAATGGCTTAGTATTTGTTACTGCAAAACCTGGATTGGCACTAGATACAAACACACACACACACACACACACACACACACACACACATTTAAATTCGCTTTAATTTTCTTTTTTCCTCTTTATATTTATTGATTTGAGAGAGAGGAAAAGAGAGAGAGAGAAAACACATCAATTTGTCATTCCACTTATTTATGCATTCATTGGTTAATCTTTGTATGTGCCCTGACCGGGAATCAAATCCATAACCTTGGTGTAGCAGGATGATGCTCTAACCAACTGAGCTACCTGGCCAGGGCGGCTTTAATTTTCTAAAAATAAGGATGCTCCATGTTGATGTTCTATATTAGGGTACTGGTTTGGCTGCTTTAGCAGAAACCAAATAGCAGTGGTTTAAACTAGATAGAAGTTTCTTTCTTTTATACATACAAATCCAGGTTGGCAGGGAATCCAGGGAAAGGCAGCCCTGGATGAGGTTATCCAGGGACCCAGAGTTCTTTCTGTTTCCTGACTCTACCATTCCCTAGGTCAGTGGTCGGCAAACTGTGGCTCGTGAGCCACATGCGGCTCTTTGGCCTCTTCAGTGTGGCTCTTCCATAAATACCACAATGCGAGCGCGCACATACAGTGCGATTGAAACTTCGTGGCCCATGTACAGAAGTCGGTATTTTGTGGAAGAGCCGGTATTTTGTGGAAGAGCCACACTGAAGGGGCCAAAGAGCCACATGTGGCTCACGAAGTGTGGTTTGCCGAGCTGCAGTTTGCCGACCACTGCCCTAATGTGCTGCCTTCATTAATGTGGGTGATGGTGTCTTGCTACCACCTGCTTGTGCCCCAGCCTGACAGATTGTCAATGAAAAAGTGGAAGACACAAATTCTATTCAAGACCATAACCTGGAAGTTGTACAGATTACTTCTTACAACCCATTGTACTGAACTAGGCCAATGGGCTAACCCATAGGAGGCTGGGAAAGTTAGTCTTCAGGTGGGTAACCATGTGCCCAGCAAAATTCAGGAAAAAAGATTAGTTATGGATATTGGGGAAAAACTAGTGATATTTAAGGGGTGTCCTGACTCCTTCTTCCTCACATATACATCTGCATTTTTTAAGGAGATTTTTTTTTGGTTTTGTTTTATACAACTAAATTTAAAAGCTACACAGAACTTTAGAATACTCATGAGCCCAACTTCCAGATTTCATGTTGCTTGTTGAGCGAACCCCAAGGTATGAAAGTTCAAACTCCCTGAATAATCTACGCCTCCTCTTTAATGTTAAGAACTGGTAGTATGGGCATTTCCCCCCTTTTCACCAGTCATGGAGATGCCCTTTGGGAGGAAATGGGCTATAGCAGCCTATTAGTGATGCAGGGGCACATGTGACCAACTTCCACATCCTCGCAGGTCCTCTCAATGGCCTTGCAGTCTCTCCCCCTTCCAGGATAATTGGGCTCATTATTTCTTTATATAAATGAAAAACATTCTAAAGCCCGACTCTCCAACTTAACTTCCGAACATCAACCTGGTCCAATGTACTTTTTCTTGAAATATACAAGGTCCAGTGTGTGTTGCATTCAGGTTTTTGTTTTTGTTGTGATTTAACTTGCAAATGGCAAGTCTTTCTCTACTGTAAAGGATAGGGGATGTGTCCCTCTCTCACTGTTTGGGCAAGTCCTGGGGAAACAGCAGACAGATGTGATTTAGGAAAGTGTGTCAGCCAGAGTCACTTATAAAAACATATATAAAAGAAGACTGTTTTTCATAACTTTTCAGGGCTCTCAAAAGTGAGACTTTCATGAGCTTATTTCTCAGATATAGGAGAAACACCAAATTCTTAGAGAATG
>NW_005360124.1:8371414-8378914 GCF_000412655.1 Myotis brandtii | reverse complement strand
TTCAAGTTATGTCCCCCCCCCATTGGTCTGTGTTCTTTCTATTTTGTATTTGAATGAGAGAGAGAGAGAGAGACAGAGAGAAGATAGAATAACCTGTCTGACTGACAGAAGTGGTTGGGGAAAAAGAACATGTTATTATTGTCCATTATTACTTGTCTTTCACCAATGCTGGTCATGGGTTATGACCTGTGCTCTCCTCAGCTGTTGCTGGAAAATTACCCTTGTAGACCACGTGAGCATCTGTGCCTTGCTGCTTTCCCTCATGTGTCTCAGGGCCAACACTTTGGGGTGAATTTTTTTTGTTCCTCATACAAAAACCATATTGTATTGTTAATATACTTTTTTCTATTAAGTTGCAAATTGCACTGCCTTATTGGGCATATTTAAATGTATTGAGTCTCCTAGAAAAGATATATATCTGAAACACAAATAAGTGGGATTATTTTGTGAATAAATGATTAGGCTACAAATAACATTGACTAGCAATAGGAGAAAGAATGCCTTCCCACAAATGAAATATCAATTGCGAGTGTGGTAAGGCAGGGCTGGTCTGTGCTGCTGAGGGGTGTAATGAATGATTCTATTTTGCAGTTGTTTCTAAAACGTAAGCATTTTCGAATCAGTGATGCAGTGTTTGGCCCCAGGAGAAAAGTAAGAATTTCTAAAGACAGTCTCAGTTTCCAAGTACAAATTGTTCAAAGAGGAACATTGTGTCCCTCATCCTGGGCTGGACCAGTTGGGCCATTTCAGAAGAGCATAGACGTGATGTTGACTCAAAAAGTCAGTGATGTGGCCCTAATTTATTATACGACCTTGGTCAAGTCACAGAACCTTTTTGTTTCTTTTGGTAGTTGTTTTTAATTTGTATAATTCTGGACTTTGAAAAAGGTCCTTTTTCAGAACTCTGCGAAACCTGTTCATTGATGGAGACAGAACATTCCTTTAGGACTTTTGGGGGTGTCACTTAAGCCTCTGAGTCATAAAGTTTGGATGCTCTTGTTTTTCCAGATGCTCAGGGGTAGTTGTAAAGAGCGATAGATTTGCACAGGAGTTCCAGCCTCTGAGTACACATTGCCCTCCTTAACTCTAGGAGTTGAGAGCAAAGGAGCAGCTCTGGGAGTGCACATCCCAGGGAGAGTGCTGTGCAGCCTGGGGCAGAGGCATCTGGACACAGGGTTGTCCCACAGTGATTTGAGAGGGACAGTTTTACCTTCTCTGCTTGGAACTCCAAGGAGGTCATGGGACTGAAGAAAAAAAAAAAGAGATGCCAAAATTTCAATAGCTTTTCTTTTAGAATAGAAAAATGCAAAATTACCAAACACTTGTATCTTTTCCTCTTTCTACGTGTCTTACTCTCTTCCTCCTCTGCATGCTATATGCTGGGATAGATGAAAGCAGCATGAGGGAAGGAGGTCATTAGTATTTACTAGTCTCCTATGTGCTATGCCAGACACTAAAAGAAAAGATTTTATTTAATTCTTACGAGACCTTTTTGAGGTAGCTCAATTATAATCCCTATTTCATAGATGAGGGAACTGAGTCTTAAGAGCATTAGTGTAACTTGCCCCAAATCACACAATCAGTAAGAGGCAAAGTTAGATTTAAACCCAAATCTATGGAGGTGTTGCAAATCATTTTCTCTTGTGACTCTCATCTGTCACTTCTCCAATGATTTACTCTAATCCCCTTTTCATTTGCCCAGAGATCAACATTTCTAAATCTCTCCCAGACTCTTCCTCTCTCCCTCTTTGCTGCCCTATTCCTCTCCAGTTTAGCTGACCATTAGCCAATAAAAAATTTATTTCCATCAGAGTGACAGAGAAGGAGATAACATTTTAACACTCCGGCATAGAGTCTACATTTTATAATAGTTTTATTTTCCATGGGAGACTAGATGTGGGGTCCAACACTAAAAAACCATAAAATTAGTCCAGTTCAGTGAAACCACAAGAATATGGGTATGTCTAGTGATGCCTGGGGGAGGTCTAGTCAATAATGGTGTGTCTTAAATGCAGGGTTTCCTTCCCTCTCTGGTGTGGAGGCACATATACAAAGTGCTTATGAGCATATAAAGGAATTTTGACCTCAAATAAGATTTCCTAATTGACTTCATTTTTATCCAGATAACATCCTATCCAACTGTATTTTGGTAGGAATCCCCAACTCTGGTCTGTATGAGGCACAGGTCCTAAATGCACCTCTCTCCCATGTTCACTACAAGATTATTCTATTTCTGGTGTGGCCATGGTGTGGATATGAAAAGACGTCAGTTTTAAAATTTTCCTTAGATAAATGGTAGTGATGCAGTCTTTGAATTTCATGTTTTCTAAACCCAAAAAGAGAAAGAAAGAAAGAAGGAGAGAAAAAGAAAGAGAAAGATAACGACTTTCTAATGACTGTCTAAAAGACAGACTTTTGGTTGACAGAAAGGAAGAGAAACTCTTCGTAATTGATTCTACTTCCCTCCCATACCTTGGAAGTGAATTTCTACATACAAAGAGCATTTATGAAACAGAGGAACTCTCTTCATCCCTAGAGCATAGGAGCAACATCAGGAAGAGCAGAGTTGTGTCCTGCACTGTAGATTGCTAACTGGTTTCCCACCATCTACTTTCATCTTCCTCTACCCCAGTGGTCCCCAAACCTGAATGTACATCAGATCCCCTGGAGGGCTTGTTAAAACACAGATTGCTGGGCCCTCCCTCCAGAGTTTCTGACACAGGAGGTCTGGGACGAGGGCCTGGGAATCTGCATTTTAACTGCTTTCCACGTGATGCTGCTGCCGCTGATCTGGGAATCCCACTTTGAGAACTATCGCTCTAATCCTTTTGCATGCAGCCTCCAGAGTAATCTTTAAGCGTATAAGTCAGATCTTGTCGTGTTTCTACTTAAAACCTTTGCCCTGTCCTTCCATTGTACGCAGAACAGAGTCAGGTGCTGTTCTGTGCCTGCAAAGTCTCGTAGGGTTGCCCTCTCCCTACTTCTTCAAGCTTATCTTCTCCTGCTCCCCCCTCTTGCTCACAAGGCTCCAGCTCTTTGGCTCTTTCTCAAGTTGTCCTAGAAAACAGAGAGCATCTGTTCCCCTTCAAGGCCTCAAGCTCGTTGTTTCTCCTCTAGTGCCTGGGTGATTCCTTCTCAACCTTCAGGTCACAGGCCAGGGGCCCCTCCTCCAGAAGTTTTACTGACAATATCATCCAGGGCAGTACCCCCACCTCACTGCAGTCATTCTACTATAACACCTCGTTTTCTCTATAGTAGTATCACTGTCTGAGATAAAGAGATGAAGTCCTCTCCCTCTAGAGTAGTGGTTCTCAACCTTCCTAATGCCGCGACCCTTTAATACAGTTCCTCATGTTGTGGTGACCCCCAATTTCATTGTTACAAATTGAACATAATTAAAGCATAGTGATTAATCACAAAAACAATATGTAATTATATATGTGTTTTCCGATGGTCTTAGGCGACCCCTGTGAAAGGGTCGTTCAACCCCCAAAGGGGTCGCGACCCACAGGTTGAGAACCGCTGCTCTAGAGTATAAGCTCTATGATGACAAGATCTTATTCCTCTCATAGCTGTAACCCCAGTGCCCACAGAAGGTGTTTGACACATTGGAGGTTAGTTTCTGTTGTTCAAAGTGGTATGCTTAAACAAGGGGTCTGAATTACACTCCTTGAGTAGGGCAGGCTTTGGACTTAGGTAACCAATCAGTGAGGATAATAAGCTAATCCTTTCTAATGTTACCGAACCCCATGAGCAGGACCAGCCCAGAGGGGCTAGGCTGAGTAGAGGGATGTTTGAGTCCATGGCGATGGTTGTGCTGAGCTTCCACCACACAAGAAAAGTCTATGAACCCAAAGCAGGGAGGGTTGGAGCAGCAAGAGACCCTCCTTTACTATTTCCCTGGGTGGGTCCTCTAGCCACGATGCATCCTGAAGCCCAGATTGCAAAGTTAGTGACAACACTCAGCCTTATTTGCTGGCCCTGGGAGAAGAAAGATCTCATCCTCAACAAGGAGAAAGGCCAGTGGTCATGTGCGTGTCTGTCACCAGAGGGGATTCAGACTGGATGGAACTTTGGCACTTCACTCCAGACGAGGAGGGTATGTGAAATTTCAAAGTGGGCTTGGGGCAAAGTGGGCATGATTTTGACAGGCCTTCCTGTATCTGTTTGATGCATTATTTGGAAATATTTTTGAAAATGGACATTTTTCAGTATTCTTGAGTCTCTCACCATGAAACAAAATGTGATTCTCCCACCCAGGCGCCCTCAGAAATCCGCAGAACTTCTGCTCCTACTCCTTCCCCTCCAGCAGCCCCGATGCTGTAACACAGGTGTAACCCAGGGCACAGAAAGTGACTCTAAAACAGTTGTGTTAATATCAGAGCCTCACATTAGAGAAACTGCTGAACAACAATCCCATTTCCCAGCACCTAGTTCACTTCATATGAGCTAAACCTGATCTAGGCTAGACCCAGAGAAAACACATGTTTCCGAATGTGGTCTGGGATCATCTAGACTGGCAACAGTCTAGACCAGGGGTGGGCAAACTTTTTGACTCGAGGGCCTCAATGGGTTCTTAAACTGGACCGGAGGGCCGGAACAAAAGTATGGATGGAGTGTTTGTGTGAACTAATATAAATTCAAAGTAAACATCATTACATAAAAGGGTACGGTCTTTTTTTTTTTAGTTTTATTCATTTCAAATGGGCCGGATCCGGCCCGCGGGCCGTAGTTTGCCCACAGCTGGTTTCTAGCACCAAGAAAGAGGGAATGACTTCAGCACAATCTAGAAGTAGGCACATTTCTGGAAGAAGCAGGCACTCTTTTAGGTGATAACTCTCTGAAAGACGCTCTCGTTCTAGCTGTATCGATAAAAGTTATAGACACCCATGCGCAGCTCCAGGGGGAACTATTCAGATTGTAATGGACCAAAATGGCACTTTTAGGAAGCACGTGATGATGAGAGTGACAGTGATTTCAGGTTTGCCTATAATCCCAAGATGGTTCATTTTATGTGTCAACTTGACTGGGCTAAGAGATGCCCAGATAGCTGGTGGCACATTATTTCTGAGCATTATCTGTGATGGAGTCTCTGGAGGAGATTAGCATTTAACTGAGCAGACTGAGTAAAGAAGATTGTCCTCACCTATATGGATAGGCATCATCCCATTCATTGAGGGTCAGAATAGAACAAAAAGGTGGAGAAAGGGAAAATATTCTCTCCCTGCTTCAGCTGAGAAATCTGTTTTCTGCCCTCAAAAAAGAAAAGGAAGGCTTAGTCACCCTTAGAATAAATAACAACTCCCTCTCCCATTTTAATAACTGAAAGAACTGGAAATAGAGTTAGAAAATGGTTGGACTTACGCATCTGAATAACAGTCATTGTGGCCATTAGTAACACACAGGGGTTTGAAAGATGAGGCAGAAGGGGACTCTATCCCTTTTAGTTCTCACACTTCCCTCCCTGCTAAGCAGACCATTTTGGTGTGCAGGATTTAGATATTCTAAAAAGATCAAACTAGTAGTCTGAGTGTTTACTTTTTCTTCCTGCTGTGCAGTGAAGGCAATCATGAATGATGGCAAAGCTTTGTTAGATTGCATTCCAAAGAAATTCCAGCCAGATGGACAGTGGAGACTGTGGATCCAAGAAGAATCTGATGTTGGGTGTGCACACCTTCGAAGCTCCACATCTTGTCTCCTTTGGTAAATTCCTTCAGGAAGAATCACTACTGTAACAACATCCCCCCCCCCGAAAAAAAAGAAAAAGGTTAGGTAAAAGATGAGAAGCAAGAGCCAGGGTGTAAGGAGAAGGAGAGTGGAGTACAGTAATATTCATCTGGTGGGTGAGGAAACGGAACTGAGGGTTTGGTTTGTCTGGGTTGAGCTGAGGAGGAAGAGCTTGCTGAGGTTTGAGGACAGCATGTTGCCAGTATGATAATCCTGGGAAAGGACACAGACACGCTCAATTTTCTCCATGGTTTGGATTCCTCTTAGCAAGCCAGATTTGCTCAGTTGAAGTGGGAAAGGGAACAAGGTAGTGCAGTTTTGTTCCTTGGACATTTTACTTTTTTTAAAAAAATATATTTTATTGATTTTTTACAGAGAGGAAGGGAGAGGGATAGAGAGTTAGAAACATCGATGAGAGAGAAACATCGATCAGCTGCCTCCTGCACACCTCCTACTGGGGATGTGCCCACAACCAAGGTACATGCCGTTGACCAGAATCAAACCTGGGACCCTTGAGTCCGTAGGCCAACATTCTATCCACTGAGCCAAACCGGTTAGGGCTGGACATTTTACTTTTAAAATGACTTTGGACAGAACTACTAAGAGAATCCTATATAATAAAGAGGTAATATACAAATTGACCATCATTCCAACTCACAAGATGGCCGCCCCGATGTGGTCAAAGATGGCCGCCACAACATGGCCGGCAGAGGAGGCCAGTTGGGGGCAACCAGGCCTGCAGGGGAGGGCAGTTAGGGGCAGTTGGGCCGGCAGGGGAGCAGTTAGGCGTTGATCAGACTGGCAGGGGAGTGGTTAGGGGGGGATCCTGGCAGGCAAAGCCATTAGGGGCAATCAGGCAGGCAGGCAGGTGAGCGGTTGGGAGCCAGATTGGAGAGGGTGCAGGCTGGACTGAGGGACACCGCCCTCCCCCGTCCCCCCGCCCCCTGCATGAATTTCGTGCACCAGGCCTCTAGTAGATAGATAAATGGATAAACAAAATATGGTGTATACAGATCATTAAATACTATTTAGCCTTAAAAAGGAAGGAAATCTGACACAATGGTATAACATAGATGAACCCTGAGAACATTATGCCAAGTGAAATAAGAAAGACAAATACTGTATGATTCCACTTGTATGAGGTACCTAGAGTAGTCAAATTCATAGGGACAGAAAGTAGAATAGTGGTTGCCAGGGGGTGGGGGTAGGAAAGAATGAGGAGTTGTTTAATGGGTGTAGAGTTTCATTTTTGTGTGATGAAAAAGTTTTGGAGATTGGTTACATAACAATGTGAATGTATAATACACCTGAATCCTATACTTAAGATGATAGGTTTTTTTGTTATGAGTTATGTTTTTTGTTGTTGTTTTTTATCACAATTCAAAAAACTACAAAGAGATAAGGTAGTTCTGAGATTTTTGGCTTTGTCTTAAAAGTTGATTGTTCATTTAAAAAGGGGTTTTAAAAAAGTGAGTAAAGCCGTAACGGTTTGGCTCAGTGGATAGAGCATTAGCCTGTGGACTGAAAGGTCCCAGGTTCGATTCTGGTTAAGGCAGGGGTGGGCAAACTTTTTGACTCGAGGGCCACAATGGGTTCTTAAACTGGACCGGAGGGCCGGAGCAAAAGCATGGATGGAGTGTTTGTGTGAACTAATATAAATTCAAAGTAAACATCATTACATAAAAGGGTACGGTCTTTTTTTTTTTTTAGTTTTATTCATTTCAAACGGACCGGATCCAGCCCGCAGGCCGTAGTTTGCCCACGGCTGGGTTA
>NW_005360124.1:8350253-8371359 GCF_000412655.1 Myotis brandtii | reverse complement strand
GAGGCAGCTGATCGATGTTTCTCTCTCATCGATGTTTCTAACTCTCTATCCCTCTCCCTTCCTCTCTGTAAAAAATCAATAAAATATATTTTTAAAAAAGTGAGTAAACAGAAGTTCATGGTGAGATGGATACTATAATCTCTTTTTCTACCCCTAAGGATATTGCTGTGGAAAATAGAAAGGTTTTTTTGTTTTTGTTTTTTTTGTTTGTTTGCTTTTTCCTTATCATAAACCTATATAACTTTGGGCAAGAAAGAAAACATTTATTGAGTATATACTATTTGCTTGGTATTGTGCCTGGACCTTTCACAAATGTTATCACATTTAATACTTATATATGGCTTAACTCAGTTTATAAATAGGTAAATCTGAGGTTCAAGAGAGGTTCAGTTATTTGCCTAAAGTCACACAAGTGGTGACACTAATAAGAATAACAAGAAGAGTATTTGACATTTATGGAGCACTTAACTATGTGCCAGGCATGATTGCAAGAACTTTCCAGTTTTTACTCATTTAAGTGACAGAGGCTGCATTCAAATCCAATTGCTTGATCTCTGACTGCCATCTTTCATTTATAGGTGATGTGACTGAGCGTTAGACTCAATGGCATGCCCTGGTCACACAGCTACTTAGCACCATAGCTAGGCTAGGACCAGAGGCCATATCAGTGCTGTTTCTAATTCATACTTGTTGCTATCCTGACTTTGGGAAAAGAATTATAACTGCTATTTAATTGGGAAACACTTAAAATTAGGACTAGCCCCTTCAGAGGGAACACTTAGTGAACTCTGAATCTGTTTCGTGAGCTGGCATTTCCCTTTGGTATCCTATCAACCAGAGCCATCAAGACCAAGAATAAAGAGACAAGTGATTACTTTCCTGGATTTAATTTCAACTCTTAAGTGGTATACATCATGTGACTCTATAAATGCACTGTTCTGGGTTAATGTGGCGATAACCCTGTGATGATTCAAAAATTATTTTTATTCCTATTACAAGGCATTTAAAAATATGTTTTTATTGATTTCAGAGAGAGAGAGGAAGGGAGAGGGAGAGAAAGAGAGAAACATTGATGAGAGAGAAACATTGATCCATTCCTCCTGCACGCCCCCTACTGGGGATCTAGCCCACAACCAGGGCATGTGTCCTGATTGGGAATTGAACTGGTGACCTTTCCATGTATATGATGATGCTCAACCAACTGAGCCACACTGGCCAGGGGTACAAGGCATTTTTTATGATTGTAGTGGACATGTGTGACTTATGGGAAGGTTCCACATCATAAAAGAATAAAACTGAGGCATAAAGTCCTTGTCTAGGAAGAGTTGGAACATTTTCCTGGATCCACATTCTGTCTCATAAATAATTCTTTTCGGTTTTGAGTAAATGCCATTAACTGTCAGACCAAGGCCATGCATCAACTTGAGATATGCTGCTTGCTCTTCACTCTTTCTTTTCCTAAGATCAGGGAGGTAACGGCGTGCTTTTATTTTACGATGCTTTCTGGGTATCAGTGCTAAACATAGCATCTACAGAGATCTCACATTTTTTTCTTCCACTTTCCTGCTGGAGTCAAGAAGAATTCATAAGTGGAATCAATATGTGACTTGTCACAAAGGAATTAAACAGAGGAGTTTGTAACATGAAGATAAAAATGTCTCTTTCCTCTCTTGGGTGTAGCTTTGTCTAAAGTGATAATCAAAGGGAGGACTTAATGTGAGCAGGCAATTCACTCCATTGCCATCTAACCCAATATTCAACGGTTTTTACAACTCAGATTGTAAGATGAATTAAACCAATATCATTTATTTGCTTTCAGCATGAAAAAATGAATCTCTGTTTTTAAGGTAGTTATTGCAGTGTTTTGGAAGAAATGTCCCTCTGAAATACTATCTTTTGTGTGCTTTGGAGCATATCATTGCCCTTGTTTCAGGGAAATCAAACGTGTGTGTGCATGCACAAGTGCTCACACATGTTTTATTAGTCAGCCCCTCCTCTCTCCCAGCACACAGTAAAATGCCGGCCACACAATTCAGCAACTTTCTCTGTGGGATTCTATCAGTATTTACTACCGATGGGCTCTGGGGCTTCTTGTGAGGCTACACAGGCCCCTAATCAAAACTCTTTGCATTCTGACTCTGATTCCAACACTATTCAATTTCCTGACCATGGAAAAGGATTTTCACTAAATTTCCCCATCATAAACCTGGAATTGTAATAAATAAATGTTTCCTTCTCACCACCTTTGACTCCAAGCACCTTCTGGTATCTGGGAGGATTTAGTAATATTTGAGAGAGAGCTTGTACCTAGAATTATCTTTTGTAAGTGTGATGAAGTTCAGGTCATTTGGTTTTTCAGCTCTAGGGATTTATTCCCTTGGATCGAAGCCTGGATCTGACCTCCCAGGGGTTAAGTTTCTGTCCTTTGACCTAGTGTCTGAATTGGAAATGCTCTACTTCTTCATTTTGTCAAAGAGTCACTCTTACTACCTTTTTCATAGTCAGTTTTGATACTGTCTATTCTACCTTCCATTTAAGTGTGTCACCTCTGCAATCTGGGCACAGTCTGAAATAAGACCTGATATCTGCTCTTCTGTTTTCTGTTTCCATGCTGGTTCTTACCCCTCTATTGGTGGTGGGGAGAGGGGCTTGAAAAAAGACAAATGACTGACCCCCTCAGTCCTTCTTGTAGCAGAAGAACAGATTGTTGAAAATAAGGCTATACCTTCTAAATGTGACATGTGGTGGCCTTGATTTCTTTTCTTGGTTGGCCTTTTCTTTTGAGTGAGGGCATGACACAGTCCTGTTGGAGCTCCCAAAGGACTTCCGAATAGTTGAAAATGCACAGTTCTCCAGACCAAGGAAAACAGGTTCAAGGTTGTGGTCCAGGATTGGAGAATCACAGGGGAGCAGGCTGAACACTGTAGATTCCCAGGGAGTCAAAGCCAAGGTGTTCATAGTTTGTGACAATATTCTCTAACTGGTCTCCTTGCTTCAGGTCTTTTCCTTGACTTTGGAATAATGTAAATGGGATCACAGTCATTCTGCTGCTTAAAATCCTGCAGTGGCTTCATTGCCTTAGACCAGAACACCAAGATCTTAATTACTGTAAAGGCCTTACATTGCCTTGTTCCTCCTAACTTCATGTCACACCCCTCCCCTCCTTTTTTTTTTTTGACTACTCTCCAGTCACATTAACTTACTTTAATATCTTTGAATTTGCCAAGTTCTTTCCTGCCAGAATATCTTTGGTCATGTTGTTTTTCTTGCCTGGAAAGCTGTTTGTCTACTTGACTCCTACTAATCCTTCAGATTTTAGTTTAAATGTCACTTTTTCAGAAAGACCTTTCCTGTTAGTCT
Source organism: Myotis brandtii (assembly GCF_000412655.1). Classification (NCBI taxonomy): domain Eukaryota; kingdom Metazoa; phylum Chordata; class Mammalia; order Chiroptera; family Vespertilionidae; genus Myotis; species Myotis brandtii. The sequence goes on along the minus strand of NW_005360124.1, from coordinate 8,367,999 downwards.
CTTTCAGAGCACTTTGTTCTTTTCGTAGGACTTATCATGATGTGTAATTATATGTGTTCATTTTGGTTTAGGGTTAATATTTGTTCGTAATTGTTGGGTTGTAAAATTTGTAAAGATAGGAAGATAAGTTGTTTTGTTCACCACTGGGCCTCAATAACTGGCACATAATGGATACTCAAATAGTGTGTGTGTGTGTGTGTGTGTGTGTGTGTGTGTGTGTGTGTGTGTATCTTGGGGTTAGAAATCAAGATAAGCAGTTTAGACTCATATCACATTTAGCACAGGACTGAGCCATGAGGTAAAACCTGGCATGTTGTCAAATACCAGGAGACCCAATTCTTCAGGAGTGAGGTTATATGTCAGAGGCCCAGCAGTAGGACGTGACTGGGGAATGCGTGTGCTCTGAATGCAGAGGAAGAATCCAGACACACATGGGACAGCACCAGACAGGGTCAGAACTTAGCAGAATAACAGGTAGCAGACACGTGGCACCAGTGACCAGGAGCACAACACACATGCAGTGGGAGCATCTGGATTTCACTGCAATGATTCCACTTACAGGGCTTAGCTGAGTTCTCCTGTGACAGTTGCTAGGCCTGACAGGCTCCGACATCCTTTTGTGACCTATAGACTACCTGAACGTCTGCACTTGATCACTCATCTTGACTGTGGAAACTCAGTCTGCACATCCCTCACCCCAGCTAGTGTGTGCCGTGCAAATGCTGCATGGCACTCTTTGGTATTCACTACATAGTTCGCAATTATGACAGCTCCCTTCTGTTCCCAGAGGCATTGAGATGGGTGATAGGACATTCTTAGCTATTTTAAATGCGTTGCATCGGATTAAAAGATCTCGGGGCTGAAAAGCCCATACAAGTCACACAAAGAAAATTATGACAGCTCCCTTCTGTTCCCAGAGGCATTGAGACTGGGTGATAGGACATTCTTAGCTATTTTAAATTCGTTGCATCGGATTAAAAGATCTTGGGCTGAAAAGCCCATACACGTCACACAAAGAAAAAGTCATTGCAGGCTGCTTTGACAGAATGACTTTTTGCTTTGTAAGGGCTATCCAGCCTTATCAGGGAAGAGAGGCAAAAAGGAAGAGCCTGGCATCTCACTGGGCTCATGGAACAGAGGCTGTTTGAATAGGACCTTATAGATCAGTGGTTCTCAACCTGTGGGCCATGACCCCTTTGGGGGTCGAACGACCCTTTCACAGGGGTCGCCTAAGACCATAAGAAAACACATTTATAATTACATATTGTTTTTGTGATTAATCACTATGCTTTAATTATGTTCAATTTTTAACAATGAAATTGGGGGTCACCACAACATGAGGAACTGTATTAAAGGGTCGCGGCATTAGGAAGGTTGAGAACCACTGTTCTAGATCATTTTCAAATTATTTATCTTTCTTGGGTAAATTTAGTTTTGAATGAATGGATTACTATTATCATTACTGATTCATTGTTTTTCCCTCAAGGTTTCTTTTCAAGTGTTCCTAAAGTAGGAAAAGACACAAAAACCAAGACAAGATCAGTTTTCTCCCCATTTCTCCTTTTGTTTCAATATATATCCTCAGGAGAAGGAAAGTTTTCTTTTTCTGACATAAAATGGGCCCCGTAAAGTACATCTCACTTCCTGTGGCCCTGCCTTTTGCCTGGGTGGACATTTTCTGGGAAAACAGCATCCCTTTGAAAATAGAATAAGCAATAAGGTGTGAACTAGGAAGGATTTTTCCAGAAACAAGTTTCTGTGGGTGACTCATTGTAGCAAAACCGGAGGGGGAAAGGCAACCATTGAACTTTGGCCCTCAGTGAGCTCAAAGCCATAGGAACTGGAAGCCGGGGGACAGACAGGATGGCCCAGCTGAGTGGGATACCCCATCCATACATAGCATAAGACGCCCCCGAGGAGCCATAGCGGCTCATACTGATGCATTGCCACCAGCTGCAGCATCACAATGCACCTCGGCAGGTAAGCCCTGAGGGCTCAGCTCACTGGCACCCTGTGAAAACACACTTGAAGTGGGTGATGGGATCACCACGTATTTCAAAAGAAACGTAAAAGTGTTTAAACAGAAGGTAATGACGCCTCTCTGAGTTCTAGTTGGCGAGGCACATGGAAGACAATGACAGATACTCAGTTTCACCGCACAGTGAACCAGCAGGAAGAGACACAGCGATTACCCCGGGAAATAGCACACGTTTATTCGCTGCGGATCCATCAGGATACTACATTGTATGCTTACAGAAGGCTCCTTAATGAAAAGCCTCATGAGTAGATAGATGGATGTCCTCATTTTGTAAATAATTTAATATATGTCTCTTCAGTGAACACACGTTTAGCAAATGATTTTGGTATTTAGGAGCAGAACCAGAACATTTTATTTACGGGTGATCTCTATATCCAGGTACTTGCAGTATAGTTTTTCATCTTCCCTCCCTCCCTCTCTTAGCTGCTTCCGAAAGCAGTCCAGCATTAGATACCTCCCCTGGCTCTTCCTTAGGGATGCAGCTGTCACTTCTAGTCAGCGATTCCGGATTACAGGGAGGGGAAGTAAACAGGAAAATAACCAGGAGCCTATTCTGAAGTTCTTCATCGAAAAGCAGGCGTCTCTTCCCCCGCCCCTGACAGAGAGAACTCCCTCCCACACATCTTCCAGAGACGTCTCTTCCCTCCAGCTTGTCTGGATGCTCCAAAGGGAATTTTCAACATCTTCTCACCCAAGCATACTTTTTTATTAAAAAAAAAAATCCCCCAGCTATAAAATGACAACTGAGCGCCCAGAATGCAGAGCTACTCGGAAATTATAGTTCTTGCCAGCTTGGCTGGCCCAGCCTAGACTATTTGAGGGTTTATAAACCACGCTTTGTTGGACTCTCAGGGTGAGAGGAAATTTCTTAACCAAGAGCTCCTCATGGAAAACATTGTTTCTGTAATGGCCTGAGGTCAAACTCTGGGACGAGCTAGCAAGAATTCCACTGGCAGCGCTCATTTGTCTTGAGGTTATAACAGGAGAAAGGAATCCCTTTCCCCCCTCTCTCCCCTCCGAGGTTCAGGGGAGCCTGGATTCTGAAGAATTTTGTCTGCTCAGCCATTTTTGAAGTATTCACAGAAGCAGACAGTATGAACTGCAGCTGAGGTTGTCTTTGTGGTTAAAAAAACACACCCCAAAACCTCGTAGGTCTGAGGAAGCATATTTCCCCCCCCGGAAATACCTACCAGGTAGGATAAGAGAGATGGAGGCTCAGAGGAGCTGTGTGCCTCCAAAGATCTTTCTCATGTGCTTAGAAAATGCTAGCGCTTTATGTGTTATGGTTTCCAAAGGTAGTTATTTACTATGAAACAGCTCCACTAGGACATTCTTGGAGCAGTTTGAAGTAAAATCTTAGGAGACCATAGTCATAGGCATTATTCAGATCGTGAGGCAGCTGTTTCCAAGTCTTATTTAAACCAGTTAGGAAGAAATAACCCTTAGCAAGCTTGGGGCTGAGAAAATTCAAATGCAAGAATATGGGGGCTGGATACTTACCCCAGAATGAAGGTAAAGCACCAACGGAAATATCTCTGACTCAGTTTGCAAACCTCTTTCTTATTTTTCCCTCTAAACTTTCTAACTTCTAACATCCCCTGGCAGAGGACGCATGAGTGGAGGAGGAAAAGGAAGAGTCCCAGGTGTCTGGGGTTTTGCACACATTACCTCTGGGGCTGGGTTCAGTATATGCCTTAAGAGCAAATCAATACATGAGGCCAAGGTCTTCCTCTGGCAGAGAGCCAGGCACTGGTGCAAAGTGGGCAACCAGTATTTGCTGGAGGAAAATATGAGGAGAGTGAGGAGTGTGTGTCGCGGGGGTGTGGGATGGGGAGAGAGCTCTGAAAATCATCTGATTTAGTGACTAGGTTCTACTGAGGAATCAAAGAAGTGGGCAGGGTCTTAGAAATATTTTACTTTTAGTCTTAAATTTGCCCCATTTACATTTTTTTTTGCCCAGGAAAAGGATCTTTAAGTTTAATTTAGAAAAGCTCTAGGGTTTTTGAGTCAACTGTCTTCATCTGCTCTTTCATATACACCCCCACCCTGCCCCATAGGCCTTGAATTTGGGAGATGAGGAAAGAATGGGTTCTTAGCATGAGGTGACGAGGGATGAGAGGTTTGAGATGTCCCTTGGGAGTGGGGGTCCAAATAGCTCTTATCTTTCCTATTCCCTCACACTTTAGTCCTTATTTGTTAGGACTAAATAGACTAGACTATTTTTATATCTAGCCGCTGTGTCTAGGGAAGTACTAAAAGTCCACCTGGACATTCTCAAGGATAATCAAGCAAGAATCATGTGCGAAGCCAAGAGAAGGCAAAAGCTGAGGCTGGGGTAAGGTTATACTGCTTATTGCCAGGGCCTGAAATCGACCTCAGATGATCAGAACCAGAGACTTCAGAATCATACACAGGACCTAGATAGTAGCAAATCAAAAGCAGGAAAGCCAAGGACGGGAGGAAATGAGAGCGTCGGGGCTGGAGACACAGTGTCCTTGGGAGGGATGGTTTAATCCTTTACACTCCGTGGGTTTACGTGTGATTATTCACACTCAGTGCCGATTTTCAAATGCCTTATAGTACTTGGATTACAAAGGTCAAGAAGTGACATTTTCACTCTGGACTTTTAAAGACTATGCTTTTGTGAGTCTCTCTATGTTCTTAAATACAGAATACATAGGATCGTGTAATAAAATTTTATTCAGCCTGTTTGGGAAGAGAGTTGGGATACTCTCTTGGGGGTGAGTGCAGGTGTGTGCCACTTGGCATGCCCACCCACGATGAGGCTGGTGGATCTGGCATTTTGAGCAGAGCTTACTGTGGATAATATCCTGGGCGATAAGGATACTTTCCCCCAGTACATTTCATCATGATAGCTGGAGGTGAAGCAAGACCCCTACAGAATTAATCTGAGTTGAAGGGAGAAGAAATAAACCAGCCTTTAGAAAGCAATACTATGGAGAAATGTGACATTAGCCATGCTTTCCTAACTTTGATTTGCTATAGTCTAGATTATGTTCACGACTTTGAAGGTCTCTGGATCTGATCATTTGGAAAGTATTTCAAGCCCTGGCAGTGAGTCATGTGACATAAAAGGCCTTTGTACAGTACCTACCTCTCTGGTGTCATTTTTGCCTTCTCTATGCTTGGGGCACATTGAACTTTCCAGGACCTGAAGGTGCCTTGTTCTCCCCTTCACACGTGCTGTCTCTTCTATGTCAATTGTTTTTGCCTCATCTATTCACTGGCTAATTCTAAGGCATTTTATGGTCACTGCAAGCCTTTCCTAAACCCAGGCTCACTCATCCTGCGTTCCCGCAGGTTGAGCACTTAACACACTGAATTGGCAAAGCTTGTCTACTTGTCTGGGTCTGTATTAGACTATGGAAAGTTATTCTTCAGTTATCTGTGCCTCAGTGTCCTTATCTGTAAAATGGGACCATTAGGCGTACTGATCATGGGGAGCATGAGGATTAATGAGTTAATGCAGCACTAAGGGGATCTCTGGCATACACTAAGTGCCCAACAAATGTCAGCTTTTATTTTTATATTTGAGGGCAGGGACCATATCTGTCCGTTTTATGTCCTAGAGCCTGCCTCAGGACTGGTACAGAGTAAGCTGCCAAAACATAAATACGTGGGAGAAGGTCAAGAACTCTGTAAGGGCTAAATCATAGGCTTAGGAACATTGAGGCTTCTGGTAAGATTGCTGCAGCTTTGCAAATGTTCAGACTTACTCAAGCTGTCTCTCTAACATGTGGAGGCAACGAGGCCTTTGGCCCTAGCACAGGCACGTCTGGAGGGCTCTGTGGGAATGACAGAGGCTCTCTTCTCTTAGCTCCTAGGAGTTTGCTGAGCTCCTTTTAGGGTTTTACATAAAAGACGCTGACGCTTGGAAGAAGCTGAGAGGTACTGCTTCACACCCATTCACTCAGAGGATCTTAAGGAAGACAGGCAAATGCAAGAGGTAACATGGTCCTGTAATAAGAAAAGAGCTTAGCCCTGGAGTCAGACACACCTGGTTTTGTATCTCAGCAACATAACCATCTGTTACTTAGTTCTTAACCTCTCTCAGCCCTGATGTCTTCGTCCATAAAATGGGAATTGTGGGCTTTGGAGTGAGTCAGACCTGAGTTAGAAAATTAGTTTTGCTATTTACTAGTTGTGTAACATTGAAGCTGTTACATAATCTCTTTAAGCTTCAGTTTTCATCATTAATAAAATGAACATAATAATAGGATCTGATCGTAAGGTTGTTGAGCAGATTAAATGAGACCTGTATAACAAGTTAGCATGGTCTAAGTGCCCAATATTGGAAGCTGTCTTTGTCTGTAGTGGTGCCATAAATTATTTCTTGAAAAATAGCCATCGCACAGGGTAAAAATAATTCTGATTTTTTGAGTGGGAGTTTAAAGGTATGTCTTTCTAATTTTAAATAGCACATTCCTCTTAGGAGACACTTTTACTACTAAGAATGGCAACCCAACTGAAGGCACAGATATCCAGTTGGTTTTACCTCTCTATAGCATTCAGAATTATTTCGAACATTCTATTTGCCTTGGCTTTTGGTTAAAAGTGCTTTGTCACAGAGATAAATACACGAGTGACCATCTTGTCCTTAATGAACCATGTCTTTAGACACAACATTGTGCAACATGATTACAAATCATTACGGCGTATTCTTCTTACTACGAAAAGCAATGGAGCAAGTGATGTTAATGTTATTGGGATTTTGCCCAGCTCAGTTGAATCTCGATAATACTTCCCTCTAGAAAGTACCCAAGGAATGGCTGGCTGGTAAGTCTCATTGCCAGCCCAGCTCGGCAGTCTTTAGACTGCACTTTTGCATGTTTCATGCTTTGGAACCAAACATCCTTAAATTGTTCCATTTTCAACTGCTGGGTAGCATTCCATCTTGAGATCACACTGAGGGAGGGGGAAGAACTTTAGCAAAATTTTTGGGTTAGCTGCTTCACATTCCTCTGCTTTACAATCAAAGTATCTCATTTATGTCTCTTGGCTCCTGTAGGTAGAATATTGTGTATCAGATGGAGCCTGAGCAAGCAATGGTGTGGTGCCATCGAGTAATTTATTGGCACTGTTTCTGCAGTGGACCCTTCAATATGACCATATGGCCTAATTTCTAATTCTGTTGTTTCAGTTAGAAATATCCCTGGGACATAGTTCCTAAGCTAGAAAGAGAAGATGTGAAGACATCAGTGCCTTAGAACTCTTGAGGGCAAAATTTGAATGTAAAATGGCCAGCCCTGCATTTGACTGTTCCCATCCTATCGTAATATCCTTGTATTTGCCTTCTGGCACTCCAGACCCAGCCTTTACCAGGTTTCTAAAACATGTCCTTTCCTCACACCTGTGATGTCCTACAGTCAGAAAGGAAGTCCAGAGAAAACCACTGTCTGAGAACGCTTTTGTTCATCCAGATATTTCCTGTGCAAATACTATTTGCAGGGCCAGTTCTGGGTCCTGGGGGCTCAGAAGTGAAAAATGTAGGACTCCTGAGCTTTGAGGACCTTTGTGTGGGACACACATACTTGGATAGAGTATGATATAATGTGTGTCAGAGGAGCTACTGAGCTGCTTGGAGACTGCACAGGGTGGAGAGGAATTCTGCCTGGAAAATGGGAAACTGCCTCCAAGGACACAGTGTTGGAGATAGACCTCAGAGGACAGTGTCCCATGCTTCCCAGAGTGTCCAAAGGACCTTCTGCCAGGTAGAATCACAGTCAGTAATGTGTACTTTTGTAAAATGCATATCAGGCGTGTGAGGTAGACCGGACAGGTGGCATCGCTTTCAATTTATAGAAGAAATCATGTTCAAAGAGATTGGTAATCTGAGTTCCCATGGTTGGACAGGGGTAGCGCTGGGACAAGAAAGCAGGTCAGGATCTGAATTTGGGTCTCTTTGGTGCTGCTTGGTCAGTGTTCTCCCACACTCAACACCTGTGAAAGGATAAGATCTGTGTTCTCAGCCATGCAAACACCTCCCCAAGCACTCCAGTGCCAGTGGCCTAGATTGGGCCAGCCCGGGCCAGAGTCCTGTGCATGGGGGGATTTCTCCATGAGAAGAAGGGTTAAAACAGGGGAAGAATGTCTTAAAAGTTATGCAGCTCCCATAGCTCCCCCATCTGAGCCATTGGCCCCTTGGTGAGAGAGAGTGTCACCTGGGTACTTGTGAGCAGCCAGTGACTCCAGGAAAGGGGAGAGCATCCTTATAACCAGGGTGCTTTATCTTTATGTGGATTGCTCTTGGAGCTCTGTGGTATAGGTATGACAGATAGGATTTTCTTACTATAGACAAAGACACCAAAGTTCAGAGAGGTTAGTGACCTGCCCATGGGAAAATAAATCACATAACTGGGGCTGGAATTCAGATATTCTTTCAGTCCTACTGGCTCTCAGTCAGCTGAGGGATGTGGTGTATCTTTATCTTAGTTCTTGAAATTCCTTTGATAGGAAACAATGCCATTTACTCTGTAATTGAGCTGAGGTTTAAAATGAAGTATTAGTCTGCCTTAAATATTTGCTAAATCATAAGTCACCTTTATCAGATCTTTCCCTGATGGCAGTTTTGCTGAGTGGGCAGGGTGATAGGAGGGAATATTGGACTCCAGGATTCTGACAGGATGGAAGGAGGAAGAAAGGGGAGAGTGATCTTTTCTGAAAAACTGGGGATGTAAAAGCAAGAGCCCAATACTCCAAATCGTTGCCTGTGACTCCAACTTCCCCATCACCTACCTCCTCTCTATACATATGTTCTGCATCAGCTCCCCTTCCTCAGGTGTGATTCCACTTCTTCAGCCTGAATCTTTGTCCATGCTGTCTCCCCCCGCTATCTCTACCTGTAAACATAACACATCTTTCCAAGACCATTTTCAGCCTTTCTTTATGCTCCTGCCAGGATTCATTCTATTTTTGCTTCAACTTTGATACCAATGGCCTGAGCACTTTGTATTCTCCTTGGTACTTGCTATATTTTACTTTGAGCTAGAGTTGAGTAGTTGAGTAGTGCTCTTGTATAATTCTCCCACTGGAGTGCAGAGGGCAAGGCCTGTGCTTTAGTCATATAGTAGGTAAGTGCTCAAATTACAAGGCCATCTTCTTAAGGTCAGCTCTGATCCATGGAGGCCCTGTTATTGGGCCATTATAAGCAACTGAACCTTAGAAGGGGGGCTGAGTGTCTTGAGTGAGCTGCTTGGGCCATGGAGAAGGGTCGGGTGGAGGAGAAGATTTCTGGAAAGAAGGTGACCATGTCCAAATAATGGACTATCTGTAGCCTCTTCTCCAAATATGTAGCATACTCCATTGTCGATAGTTCCTTTTCAACTAATTAGCTGTAGTGACCTGTGCAGAGTGATGTAAGTAGCCAAGGGCAGAGAGAAAGAGACTATTGTGCCCCTAATTTTCAACTGTGAAGTGCCACTGCTCACATGTTCTTTTCAGCCAATGTTTGCAAATCTCTGACTCACATTAAGAACTTTACTTTTCAAAATGACCTCAGTGTCATGGATGAGAAAAGGCCACTCAAGATGTAGGTGTTTCTGAGTGCAAACAAAGATCTTAGGATGCCTCAGCAGCTCATTAAATATGCGCAGTGCTTGACAGCTCACAAAGTACTTTCACACATCTTACCTCATTTGGCCTCCACAATTACTTCCAGAAATAGGTGGGACAGGAATTACTACCTCCTCTTTACAGGTGGGGGTCAGAGCCCAAGAGCCTTGTCTGTGACCACATGGCTAATGAGGGGTAGGGCAGATTCTTGGACCTAGAATTTAATTTGTCAAGTCTGGGGCTATTTCTGCTATTTTGCAAGCATCTTAGATAATACCTGCTATCACCATCAAAATGAAAAGGATAGGGTGTCCAGGAGGTGAAATAAACAAATAAAAAAGGAAACAAGAGGGTTTTGGTGATTTTTTTTTAAGAGAAAGAAAGAAATATGCAGAAGGAGGGACATGGTTTTCTGCCCCATACTTCTGTCTTGATACTAGCATTTATCTCCTAGTAGAGGATCTGGAAATGGCCAGTTCTGCTTTCCCGGCCTGCCTGTGCATGTGACTTAGTCCTGGTCAGTGGAACCAGAAGGTATGTCTGCCAAGAGCCCTCTGGGAAAGGTTTTCTTTCCTGATGAAGAGATTCAAAGTGGTAAAGGGAGAAACTGCCTTTTTGCTTTTGGGTGGATTTGTGTGTGGATATGACACCCAGAACTGCAGCAGCTACCTTGATATTATGAGGGGAGAGGATAAGAGAAGAGGTGCTGAGCGTGGTAGAGTTGAAAATTGGGAAAAATATGTAACTTTTATTTTTACACAGTTCATTAACAAATCTTGCAACCACTCTACCTCTAGATAATGCCATGTGAGCTAATAAATATTGTTAAAGCCACCTTTAGATGGATATTCTCTTATTTGAGGCTGAAATTATTCTCAGATACATGTAGCAATTGCCTACAATTGATGGAATCCCTGTCTAGGATACTGGCACTGTGGGACTCTACTAGTTTGTATTGAGAAAGGTATTTAATGCCCATTCTACATATTAAACAATGACCCTAGGATCTGTTAAAAGAAACTTGGAATGAAAACATTGCAATAGTTATTAATAACTTTAATAAATTATTAAATTGTCAGTAATCCATCTTTTAGCTCAATGAATTACTACTAAATAATAATCTCTTTCACAGCAGTAATTACATTTAAAAAGGAGGGGCTTTTTAAATTTATTAAAATGCTATCAGATAAATAGCATTGATTTCAAATAATGTTATGTCATTCCTTGGACCTTGCTGATACAAACATTCAAATCTGCATGTTTCTGCCTACATCTTTCTGCATCATTTTGTCTTACTTTTATTTACATACTCTTTAGTGTCAGGATTTTGTCCATTCTAAGTCAGTTTTATGATACACTTTAAATTTCTATAGCATATTAATCCAAGGATCTGAACTTCTTCGTCAACGTGGTATTATGCTTCTTTGCAATATTGCTCCGGAAGGAAGAAGTGCAAGCTGTTCTCATTTTTTCTGCAGTCATAAGAAGAGGCTACTAAAGAAATTAAGCCCAGGGGAAAGCATGGAAACCAGTTTTCAGACCTCTCAGCCTCATGAATCAATGTCCCACTACTTAATCAACAGCAAACACCACATTTGGGGGACAAAGACAGAAAGCAAAGAAAACATGATTTATGGAAGCAAATTGGCATCGATGCGATACACTACAAGCTTTCATGTGTTAGTGTGCACAAGGAATGGTTTCTGGGAGGCCTGCCCTGGATACGGCCTACTGTCCTGGTGTGGGGTTTGCACCTGGCTCAGCTCAGTGCCTGTGGATTTACTGATAATGCACTTGGTGCACAGCTTGTCTGAGATGAATAAATGTGTGGTGTGATCCAGGAGTGCTTTATGCCTGATGTTGGCTTTTCACAGTACATTTGCCTGACAGAGGAGCCTTTTAGACACTTTTAAGCCTTCTGTGATTTGTGTGTGTGTTTGTGTGTGTGTGTGTGTGTGTATTGCAAACTGTGTGTATTGCAAGGCTATAAGTATGTGTGAAAAGGGGCGCTGGTAGCATAAAGCCAACTCATGAAACATGGGCTTTAGTGTAATAAAGATGAGAAGCTAATGCGCAGGCCTCATGGTAAATAATTCCCCCCTTTCCTATACTTACCTTGCAAATGTGCTTTTCTGAAAATTCAAGGCCCTGCTCCTTGTCTTGTCTTCAGCAACTAATGATATCGTTGCAAATGTCAGGGCTGCAGCGAGTTCAGTTTTGTTGTTGCAAGTGGGAGACTGATAAGAAACAGTGAAGAGTCACTAATAGCTTTGGCAACTAAACATGACAAGGTGCGTATTACTGGAGGCAATTACAGGCCTCTCAGGGGCATTCCATAGACGCTAGTGCTAACTTTAATGACCCAAGAATCCACTTGCCCTTTTCGTTTTCTCCGTTATCTCTAAGTAATGAAAATATTGAGAAAGTTATTGTAACTATAAAATTGCAGCAAAGTTCCCTTATAAAAAATAAAGTTTGATTGAACCTGACTTGGAAAATAGTTCATTATACTTTCATTCAAAGGGAGAATAGAACGGAGACAGGGGGAATAGCTTGCTTGGTCTGATTTGCCTGGTGCCAGGCCGTGCGGGCACCAGCTCAGGATGGGTAGGATTTTTACTACATTGGAGGAGGAAGCCGCTTCCAAACTCAGTTCTCAGAACGTCTCTAAAGACCAATGACCAGCTATAATTTTATTGATGCTACTTATGAAGACTTTGCAAAGCTTTCCTAAATTAGATGAGAAAATATGCATCAAGTATCAAATGTAGTCACCTAAGAATTATCCACACAGATAGGACCCTCATTTCATCAAACAACTACTGTCTCCTGTGCCACCAGTAAGCTGTATCTCTGCGAGGGATGCTGCCGCTCAGGATCATCAGTCACTTACTCTCTGGGAAAGTATCAGAATTGTCTTATAAGGAAAGTATTTGAACTCTCCTTCTGTGATTCTATGGCACTATTTATTTATTTATTGTTGACACTATTACAGGTGTCCCCCATTTTCCTCCCTTTGCCCACTTCTACCCAGCCTCTACCCCCCTTCTTCCGTGGCCTTAATCACACTTGTCTGTGACCATGGATTATGCATATATATTCTTTGGCTAACCTCTTCACCTTCTTTTACCCAGATCCCCACCACCTCCCTTTTGACATTTATCAGTCTGCTCATGTATCCATGCCTCTAGTTCTATTTGTTCATCAGTTTATTTTGTTTATTCGATTCCACATATTAGTGAGATCATATAGTATTTGTCTTTCTCTGACTAAGCTTGCTTAGCCTAATAATCTCTAGCACTTTATTTTTATCTTTTAAAATTTTTTTTATTGATTTCAGAGAGGAAGGGAGAGGTAGAGAGAGATAGAAACATCAATGAAGAGAGAGAATCATTGATCAGCTGCCTTCTGCATGCCCTTACTGAGGATCGAGCACACAACCCAGGTATGTGCCCTGACTGGGAATCAAACTGTGACCTCCTGGTTCATAGGTTGATGCGCAACCACTGAGCCACACTGGCTGGGCATCTCTAGCACTTTTTAAACACTTGTCTATTATAGAACTTGTGACGTTTGTCCGGAGATGGCAGTAGGGGTATGGATTTGTTATTTGAAAGGGAGAGAATAGAGATAGAGAGTGCCAAAGATAACTTCTCAGGGAATTCGCATTTAGATGGTGGGAGAAAGAAGCAAATCCAGTTATGGAAAGCAGAAGGAACAGTCAGGGAGCAGGAATGCAGTGCAAGGGAGCTATGTTTCACCACTGTCCCTGCGTGGGAGGAGAAAATACAAGCTGGTTCCTCTAGACCAGGGGTGGGGAACCTTTTTTCTGCCAACAGCCATTTGGATATTTATAACATCCTTCACAGGCCATACACAATTATCAACTTAAAAATTAGCCGGCTATCTTTGGGCAAACATTTAATTAACTCACCCCTAATGCCTTGGCAGGGCCAGACCAAATGATTTCGCGGGCCTTATGCAGCCTGGGGACTGGATGTTCCCCACCCTTGTTCACAGGATAGGGTGGTGGCAGGATGATCCTTTTCTTCTTCTCATCCTCTCAGTGACCTAACCCAGTGGTCGGCAAACTCATTAGTCAACAGAGCCAAATATCAACAGTACAACGATTGAAATTTCTTTTGAGAGCCAAATTTTTTAAACTTAAACTATATAGGTAAGTTTAAACTTAAACTTAATTAGGGTACTCCTAAGGCTTAGGAAGAGCCACACTCAAGGGGCCAAAGAGCCGCATGTGGCTCGCGAGCCGCAGTTTGCCGACCACGGTCCTAACCTTTCTCTTTCTCTGGTAGCTCTTGAGTTTCTCTCTGTGTGTAGGGCAATCAAGTTCTGAATAAGCCATGCATGGGGCAAAAACAGGCATCTTTCCTGCTGAATGATCCTGAGTCAATCGATGGCTGCTCACGATGGAAAGTTCTCACTGAATGCCAGGGAAAAGGATGGTGGTGCATGCTACTCACTAGAATGGAGACTGACCGTCATAATTTACAGCCTTGGGTGCTTATATTATAAATTGAATTGCTAAAATTTAATGTTAAGCATCAAACAAAAAATTTTAAAGTAATAAGATTAAACAAACAAAACTATGAAATAAAGGAGATAATAAAGGTAAAATCTGAAATTAATGAAATAGAAATTAAAATATAGTTGGAAATATCAACAACACTAAAAGTTATTTCTTTGTAAGCACTATCAAAATACATGCACTTATTTCTAGATTTATTAAGAAAAAAATAGTGAAGATATAATATGAGAATGCAAAAGATGATGTGAGTAGATAAACTTCTAGATAACCAAGAAGCTAATTTTAGAATATTATGACTAAATTTATGCCACTGCATTTTAAAACAGAAAAAAAATTCTTTTATTATATAATATATAAAATATGATTGAAAGAGAAATGGAAGCAGAACTAGAAAACTAGAACTTCCCAGCAAACAGAACATCAAGCCCAGATGATTGTATATGTGAATTTTGTCAATTTGATAAGAAATAAATTATTCTAATCTATAATAATAAAAGCGTAATATGCTAATTAGACCAGACAGCTGGATGTCCTTCCAGATGAAGCCAAGCGGCAGGGGCTGAGGCAGAGGAGGTTAGGGATGATCAAGCAGGCAGGCAGAGGCAGTTAGGGGTGATCAGGCAGGCAGGCAAGTGGTTAGGGGTGATCAGGCAGGCATGTGAATGGTTAGGGGTGATCAGGCAGGCAGGCAAAGTGATAGGGGCAATCAGGCAGGCAGGCAAGTGTTAGGGGTGATCAGGCAGGCAGGCAAGCAGTTAGGGGCAATCAGGCAGGCAGGTCATTGGTTAGGGGCGATCAGGCAAGCAGAGTGGTTAGGGGCAATCAGGAAGGCAGGTGAGCAGTTAGGGGTGATTGGGCAGGTAGGCAGAGTGGTTAGGGTCCATCAGGCATGCAGGTAGAGGTGGTTAGGGGTGATCAAACAGGCATGTGAGTGGTTAGGGGCAATTAGGCAGGCAGGCAGGCAGAGGGGTTGGGGCGATCAGGAAGACAGGTGAGTGGTTAGGGGTGATAAGGCAGGCAGGCAGAGTGGTTAGGGGTGATCAGGCAGGCAGGTAGACAAGCGGTCAGGAGCCAGCAGTCCCGGATTGCGAGAGGGATGTCTGACTTCCGGTTTAGGCCTGATCCCACAGGGATCCCTGCACGATTGGGCCCAAACTGGCAGTCAGACATCCCCCTAGAGGTCCCGGATTGAGAGGAGGTGCAGGCTGGGCTGAGGGTTTGCCCTTCCATGCATGAATTTCGTGCACCGGGTCTCTAGTAGTATATAAATTCTTCCATAGAACAGAAAGAGGGAACCAATCTATGTTTTGAGGCCAATGTCAACTTAATATCAAAATCTGATAAAGACATTAAAAGATAGGCCAATGTCACTCAGAAACAAGTATATAAATATTTTTTAAACAAAGTATTAACAATTGGAATAGAACAGTGCATAAAATAATAATGAAACATGAGTAGGCTGGTTTCCAATGAGAGTGCAAGAGTGACTTAATATTAGAACATCTATAAATGTAATTTTACTAGTAGATTAAAAGTAAAAAATGTGACCATTGTAATAGATACAATAAATGATAGAAAATACTAGTATTCTTAGCCAATTAGGAATATATGGAAATGCTTTGGCCTGGTAAACAGTATCTACCTAATTTATAACATGAAACATAATTTTTAACAAGGAGAGGTTAGTGGTATTTACTTTAAAATCAGCGTCAGACAAGGATGGCAGTTCCCACCACTTTCATTTACAATGGGAGATCTTTACCAGTGTATTGAGATACGAAAATAAAATAAAGGAATAGGATCAGATTTCTAAAACTAGCAGAAACATAAATATAATACAAATAGAAATGCTGATGACAACAAGCAGATGGAATCTTAGAATACATCTAATAAATGATGTGCAAGATCTATATGTAGAAAATGGTTGTTTATTAATACAGCTCTATTGCAAGTTACTAAGAAGACCCAAATAAATTGAGAAGTATACCATTTTCATGTATCAAATGCCTCAATATTATAAAGTTGTCACTTCTCCCTAAAATGAATTCTAGATTCAGGACAATTTTTATCAAGGTCCCAGCAGCGATTTTTGAGGAACTTGACAGGCTAATTCTAAAATTTAAATGAAAAAACAAAGTCCCAAGGAAGCAAGACTCTGCTGAAGGAGGAAACAATGAACTTGCATTTCCCGATAAGTGAGCATAAAGCTACTGTAATCAATATAATACAGAGAGTTACAATTCACACAGAGTTACAAATGAAACTCGATAAGGAGACTAGACTGCTCAGTAACAGATCCGCGCATGGAAGTTTATGTGACAGATGGTATTGTGAAGGACTGGGAAAGGAGGCAGTACTCAGTAGGTGGTGCTGAGAGACTTAATTATCCACACGGAAAAAAATAAATAAACTTGAGTTCTATTCCACAGCACAAAGAAGATCAGTTTTAGTTGGAATAAATCATATGAAAGCAAAACTTTTCATAAACTTTATAGAACAATTTGCATCCTGGGATAAGGAAACATGTATTCAAATAAGATATAGAAGCACAAACTAAATTTTAAAAATTCAACTACATTAAGTTTGGAACTTCGGTTTATGAAAGACACCAAAAGTACATAAAAATATAAGGGGATGGCATTTGCCGGACACAGAACTGAAATAGGCTTACTATCTGGAATAGATAAAAAAAAATTTCTACAAATCAATTTAAAAGAGATGATCAGTCCAACAGAAGAAAGTGGGAAAGGACCTATTACTAAAGAGGCAACATAAATGGCAAATGTATTAAGAAAAGATATTTAACTTCATTTGTAAGCCGGGAGGTGCAAATTGAGTTCCCTGTTATAAAGTCCAAAACCAAGTAAGAGTAAGTGTATTGTTTATTTATAAATATGCACTGAGTGGCCAGATTATTATGACCACCTGATGTTTGTAGGCAAATTAGCCGTACACTGCATCGTATAGGATATGGAAGCCGAAGGCCTGTTCGAACACCTTTGCTGTCTGCAGTTACCAAGATAAAATGTCTCCAGTTCGCACAGGAACACAAGGATTGGACAGTTGAGCATTGGAAAAAAGTCATGTGGTCTGATGAATCACGTTTCCAGTTGCATCATGCAGATGGCAGAGTGAGAATTTGGCGGAAACAGCATGAAAGCATGCACCCCACATGCATGAGTACAACCCTTCAAGCTGGTGGGGGCAGTGTTATGGTTTGGGGCATGTTTTCCTGGCATGATTTGGGCCCTTTAATTTGTGTGGAACAATGTCTGAATAGCAGAACATACCTAATTATCATTGCTGATCAGTTCATCCTATCATGTTGATGGTGTATCCCAGTGGAGAAGGCTTCTTTCAACAAGACAATGCGCCATGCCACGCAACCCTTCAAGCTGGTGGGGTCAGTGTTATGGTTTGGGCCATGTTTTCCTGGTATGATTTGGGCCCTTTAATTAGTGTGGAACAGTGTCTGAATAGCACAACATACCTAAGTATCATTGCTGATCAAGTTCATCCTATCATGTTGATGGCGTATCCCAATGGAGATGGCTTCTTCTAACAAGACAATGTGCCATGCCACGGTGCTC
>NW_005360124.1:8306658-8350154 GCF_000412655.1 Myotis brandtii | reverse complement strand
CCAACGAAGTACTGATGGGGTGGTCATAATAATCTGGCCACATGGGATATGGGATATATGTATATATCCCATGTTCAAAGGCTGTTAAATCGCGTTGTTTACCCATATCTTCAGAAAAAAATCACTTCTACTGTCATGGTAAACAACCTGCTTCCCTATTTATAATGGTCTGGCCCTCTAGCAACTTCAGCGGGAAATTATAGCTAATTTGCCTACAAACGTCAGGTGGTCATAATAATCTGGCCACTCAGTATGTGCTAAGTCTATATGGCTAATCAGTGATTACCACCAAATTCAGTGTGGTGTTCAACTCTGGAGAGAAATGTATAGAGTAGGGATGGAACAAAGCACGAAGGCGGGTTCAATGCTAAGAATAAAGCTCTCGTATTACTAGTAAGTTCCTTGGTGGGTTCATAATGTAGATTTCATACTTCACATATTTGCTACATACATTCTTTAGTATGTATCAAATGTTACATAATTTTTCTCAAAATCAGTGAAAAAAGGAAGAAAGTGAAGAAAAAGAGTGTGGATAGAGACTTCTGCCTGCTTCCCTACATCTCCAATTCCGTCTTGGAGGGTGGGCCCTTTGAAACTGCCAGTAGAAAACACGTTCATCTGCCGTGTTTATTTCAGGGCGCCAGGTAAAACAGAGCCCGCTTCTCCTAGCCTCTGGTGAAGTCTCTCTATGCAGGCTCCTGCCTCTGGCCTGTGCTCTGTAGGTGGCATAAGTCAATTCATTGTTTATTTGAATGAAGCAAAGAACAATAAATGAGTTGTTGCCGCAGAATATACTGCAAACAGAAAATGGCCCTTGTATTGTGCCCAGCACCACATGCTGATGAATTTTAGTAAATGCTTTTTGACGGTAGCAATGTTGAAGAAAAGACTCCCTTTGAAAGAGAGAGTTGGCTTATGCTGGCAGGGTCCTGAAACCTGTAAATGAGAAAAACTCTTTGGCCTTTGGGCGCTGGTTCTCTTGATTTTTCATATGTGAGATGGCCCCTGGAGGCTAAGCAAGCAGTTTTGCCATGCAGACCGGGCCTTCAAAGGCTGTTCTCCTCTGGGGATTACAGGGATGTGAGGGAACATCTGTGTTAGGCCAATCGCCTCTTTCCCTCACCTGCAGGTCCAGAATCCAGATGGGAAACAGGATGAGGTAGAGAAAGTGAGGCAGTCAGCACTGTTTTGCTGATGTGCTGGCCTTACAAAATTCTCAGTAGAGCTTTAAGAAGAAGGAAGGAGAGCTCTCTCTCATTTCCCAAAGGAAATATGTGCACTCTCAGGCTAGCTTGTGGAAGGAAAAGGACGCCCTTGAAATGTATCTCTATAGGTAAAACCGTCAAGGTGATGTGTCTGAATGCTGCTATAGTCCCTTCACCCCAGGAATGGCAGACCACCTGCTGCTCTTTAGGATCAGTTGTTGCTGGGAGGGTGGGCTTTTTCTTCAAAGGAAGAAAAAGAAAATGTTCCCCCCAAAGTAGGTATTGATTTGAATTCAACAAATATAAAATAGGGATCCCAACCCTCATTTTTAAAGCAAAAACTAAATGCAACTTAAACAATTACTTTGAAGAGAATGCAGAAAGCTTGAATTGTTTTAATTGCTGGTATTTAATTTCTCTCTCCCTTCTGATTCTCACTTCATTTTCCCCTACTTTTACTAACTATGTGGGATGCTCAGCCCACTTCTATTTTGCATTTCTCAGGCTTTGGTGGCCCCATTGGAATCCCACATCTCTGTGTCCCTAAAGCCCCAGGAATAAGAGTGAAAAGGTCTCCTCTTTTATGTTGTTTTTTGTTGTTGTTGTTGTTGTTTTTTGTCTGAACAGTGTATTTGGCAGCAAACTTGTTATGCCTTTTAATTTCATTGTTGCTGAGACCTGTTATGTTAATGCAGGCCATGATACAACAGACAGAATATGAGCTTTGGAGTGAATTTAATCTAATTTGTTAATGCAGATCCTATTTTTTTCCAAAAAAGAATAACAGAAAAAAGACAGTTGCAATTTAATTAGCTACATACCATAAATGTGCCAATCATAAATGATAAATAGAGCTGAACACCTGGCACTGAGCCACCTATCAGCACTGTAAAAAGAGAAACATGGCACCATTAAACTCTGAAAAAGCAGTTTGAGTTACATCTGGATTCAAATCCCAGCTCTACCACTTACTAGCCATGTATACCCAATTAGTTTTTTAAAATATCTCCACAATTTGTTTTTTTGTGACTACATGGGTATAAATATCTAATCGAGTTACTGTAAGGATTAATATTAAATAAATGTATTAAAAATATCCATCAAAGTACATGCCACATAATAGCTAATATCTATCCATCCTTCTGTCTATCCATCCATTCATCTGTCATCCATCTTTCTTATACCAGTTTATCTACCTACCTATCATCTATCTCTCTCTTCCTCTATTATCATTCTCTCTCTCTCTCTCTCTCTCTCACACACACACACACACACACACACACACACTTTCATTCTCACCCTCTCTCTGTCATCATCCCTTCTATTTCATAAATCATCTATTGTTATTTTCCATGGTTTTGGAAATTTTGTTCTATGTAATTATAATTTTTAGTATAATATTTTTGAAGGCAGAGATGACTTCTACTTTTTATTCCCTTTCTTTCCAGTAGAGTGCTGGTTATAAAGGCATTCGGTAAGCATTTATTGTTTTGGTCCTTCCATTGAAAATGTCTTAGGTTCTTATTGCTTCCATTTTCTCAGGAACATTTCTCATTTATATTAGGCTTCCCTTAGCTCTTGACTTCAGTGATAAAGAAAATGTTCCATTTGTCTGGACTGGGCCCCTGTGCTTACCCCTCTCATGGGTCTCCAGGATTTTCTGGGTTGTTTCCACAGAATGGAGGACACTGGCTACTATGTACCTCTTTGGGCTTCACTGATGGACAGTCCAACAGAACAGGGGAAAAGGGCAAGTGGGTTAATCTGATCCCAATTCCAGGCAATCAGAGCTTCTGTCTGAGGGTGACCTCTCAGCAGGGGTGTGGAAGACACCTCCCTGAAAGGAACTTGGAAGCGTTTTGAATCTACAAAAGTCCCAGTCCCATCACTGAAAACTGTGAAAGCTCCCTAGTGTAGCTCTGTATTCAGACAAGGCTCAGAGAACTATTTCAGTCTGGATGTGTTGACATTCCGACTTGCTCACAGATCCAGCCAAGCTTTAGTGAAATGACTCTCTCTAAGCTCTGAAGTTCTACTCTCCTTTGAAAGCATGGTGCCATGGCCTCTCTCATCTTCTGTGCCTGGGTTCCAAGAAGAGATGGGAGGGAACTAGGGACCCTCTTGAATGGTCTTAAACTGTGCTTTCAAAGAAGGGTCACTTTCCACACTTCTCTGTGGCATTCTAATTCAAGCTTTTAGAGCTGCCATAACAGTTTACATCTCCTATTATAATTTAACTAGAGGCTCTGTGCATGGATTCATGCACCTGTGGGGTCCCTTGGCCTGACCTGTGCCCTCTCACAATCAAGGACCCCTCGGGGGATGTTGGACTGCTGGTTTTGGC
The DNA here is from genome assembly GCF_000412655.1 of Myotis brandtii. Taxonomy (NCBI): domain Eukaryota; kingdom Metazoa; phylum Chordata; class Mammalia; order Chiroptera; family Vespertilionidae; genus Myotis; species Myotis brandtii. The sequence continues at coordinate 8,346,605 of NW_005360124.1, read as the reverse complement.
CCGATCCCCACAGGCTAGGCCGAGGGACCCCATCAATGCACAAATCCATGCACTGGGCCTCTAGTGTGCATATAAGATCTTTGGTTAACCTCTTCCCATACTCCCCCCACCCCCTGAGATTCATCAGTCTATTCCATGTTTCCATGCCTGTGCATTGAGTGTCTGCCCCGTGGTGGTCATTGTGCATCATAGCTACCAGTCGAACGATCAAATGGTCGCTTAGGCTTTTATATATATAGATGCTCATGACAACCCCTTCAGGAAGGCATGATCACCCCCATTTTATAGAAAAGAAATTCAAGGCTAGCAAATTCCAGCACCAACGCATACGCATCATCTTTCTCACTTCAGATCCCAGTAAGTTGGGTTGCCTTCTCTTCAGAATATAGAAATTAGATGTTTATTAAAAAATCATTTAACATTGTAACTCCTACGCTTATTTAGCACTCCATTTTGGGTTTGTATTTGTTATTTGGGATGCCATATGACAAATAATTATAAAGATGTTTTGGAAAGCCAGAAATTGGAAACTTATTTCAAGAAACAATGGTATATTTAGAAATTTAGCAACTTAGCAGTGAAATCCAAAGGTGGGTGGCAGAAGGTTTGCACATCGATGCCAGCTGTTGGGACCTACTGACTCATACACACTCTCTTTCTTCCAGATGGTCTTCTCAGATCCTGAGTAGATGAGAATTCATTACACATGGTGCTTTTGTAAATAAATCTAAGGTCTTATGTGTAAAACAACCATTGTATTAATGAAAGGAAAAAGGCGGGGGGAAGAGAGCTAGAGATTTTTGTAAAGTCCTAAGATATACTTTATCTTTATCCCTATATTTAGTGATTCAGGGGTGGGAGCATCATCTGAGTTCCATTAGTTTCCAGATGGGATCTCTGTCTTTTTTCTCCCTCTTAATTAGTTGTGTTTTTTGATAAAGCAGCTCTGTTAGCAGGGGAATTTACTGAATTATATGAATGTTGTGATTCTCAAGTTCAAATAAAGTTGAACAAATAATCTGAATTCTTGGGTGGTGCTTTATACTCTGTGGATGAACACAGTTCTTTCTGATTTGCACATCACAAACTAGTATGATGAGAAGTAATTTTAAAAATAAGCACAGTGGCCCGGCCAGTGTTGCTCAGTGGTTAAGCATCAACCAATGACCCAGAAGGTTCGATTCCCGGTCTGGGCACATGCTTGGGTTGTGGGCTCCATCTCCAGTAAGGGGTGTACAGGAGGCAGCCAATCAATGATTTTTTTTCTCATCACTGATGTTTCTCTCTCTCTCCTCCTCTCAATCTCTGAAATCAATAAAAACATATATCGATGTTTCTAGCTCTCTATCTCTCTCTCTTCCTCTCTGTAAAAAATCAATAAAATATATTAAAAAAAAACATATTTTAAAAAATAAGCACAGTAAACTAAGGGCAAAATATTAAAAACAAGACCGCTGATGAAATACAAGTATAAGTTTAAGTCTTATTAGAAAGAAAAAAGTCTTAGTAATGCCATAACTAAGATTTATTAATGAAATTTTAAAGCTTATTAGTAATCATATATTGTAATAGCTAAAAGTTATGTCATCATTATCATTATTAAATTTTATTACAGATAACTGTACTGAATTTCAGAGTGTGACTTTTTCCTTGGTCTCTCTTAGGGTGATAGCTGTTGACTTAGTCCATTTCACCAGTCTGTTAGGATAGCTTTTGAACAGTGAGGTCAGCCTTTTAGGATCCTGCTTTTCCTTTCCTAACAGATAGGACTTGGAAAAATGCAGCAACTGATATTTTCTTCTAACTGTACCTGGTCATGTAGATGCAACTTTGGTCTTCATTTGAATTTGGTTTGCCATGGAGTTTGAGGCTCAATATAAAGGCATCCAAATTGGCAGCTCCAACCACAGAGCTGGGTCTAATATCACACTGAACAAGTGTACTCAGGGCAAAGTGACTCAGGCAGAATTATTGGAATTGCTACAGTTTTCAGACATACTCTCACCCTCCTGAAAATTTAGAAACTGTTGCTTAAGAAACTCATTGTTTACAATTAGTCTTCTTGAGTCTTAATTTATTTTTCCTATATTTTTATATATCCATTCTTAGGGCCATTACAAAACCCCCACACAACTATTCTCAGCCATTACATGGATTCAACTCACTACCAAATCTATTCTTTTTGCTTTGCTCTCCTCCACATTCTTATAAAAAGAAAACACCCTGCTCCATCCCTTCCCATCATGAAAGAACTGTTTGTGTGTTGTTGTTGTTTGGAAAAAAAAGTAAATAAAGCAACAAGGAATGAGGAGACTCATTGTGTTGACTTTGGAATCAATGTGTGATGGTGGATTTAGTGCATGTTATTCAACTCTGAGGATGTATTGAAGTCAACCATATATATCAGACTGTTCGTGTAGTCAGACCTAATCAGGAAACAGAGCTGAGCAAAAGCAAATTTATCTCTCTCCAGATATTGTAACTCTTTATAAGACCTTTATAGGAAAGTTATTTTGTGGGAGTGTTCTTAGCATATCCATCTGAACTCTTTTACATGGGAGACTGTTTAAATTCTAAATTACATAGCTGATACACACATACACATTTCTTCTGTAGACAGCTGCTCAGATGTTTCTGATGCATGTAACTTCAGATCTAACTTCAGGCAATGGAACTGAACCAGACCAAGACTCCCATTGCAGTCTGGTCAGTCAGCCATGGGATTATGGGATCATTTTGATGCAGAATTGGAATCAAGATGGATAGAAGCCTGATGTTTGAATTTGGGCTGCAGGAACTTTGTCTCTGCATTGTCACAGGCAACACACCACTGCAGATGGCATCACACCAAAATAAGGAGGTCTGAGAGCCCTAATTAGATCCAGTACAGTCACACACAGGTACATTTTAGCTAGAACTCTATGGAATATCATGAGAGAAGGCGGAGCTTGACATGGGTTAGGGGTTGATGAGACACATGGGCTTTGAAAAAGCTTCTTTTTACTGTTGTTAATCCTCATCTGAGGATATGTTTATTCCATTGAATTTTAGAGAGAGTTGAATGGAGGGAGGGAAGAGGACAGAGGACAGAGACACACATCGATTGGTTGCCTCCTGCATGTGCCCCAACTGAGGTCAGGGATCTAATGCAACCCAGGTATGTGCCCTTGACCGGGAATCTAACCTGAGACCCTTGGGTCCACAGTCTGGCGCTATACAAACTGGCCAGGGCTGAAAAGGCTTTTGGGTTCCCTCTCTCTGCAGTACTGGTTTATCTTAAAATTTACAGAATAACTTATTACTGCCTTGATCATCAATAGTTAATTCTTCACTTTGGATCATGGGTATATGTAGTCAAAATGTACCTATTTAAGTATTAAATCAATTGTTACAAAATTTCAAATAAGGAATTTTGTTAAAAAACAAAACAAAACAAAACACCAGAACTAAATGATATTTGTACATAGTTGACTAATCCTATTGATCGTTTTATGGTCATATGCACCGGGCTGAAATCAATAGACCAGAGATCTCAAACTCAATTGCTTAAGGTGTTAAGCATGTAACTAAATGAAATAGGTTGAGGTCACTCCCCATTCACATGGACCCCTTCAGCAATTATGGCCATATGTAGGAATTTGGGCCTTGGTATGGCCAAATCTTCTGATTTTAAAAGCGAGTGCCTGCCCTAACCAGTTTGGCTCAATGGATAGAGTGTCAGCCTGCGGACTGGAAAGTCCCCTGTTCGATTCCAGTCAAGGGCATGTACCTTGGTTGCGGGCACATCCCCAGTAGGAGGTGTGCAGGAGGCAGCTGATCGATGTTTCTCTCTCATCGATGTTTCTAACTCTCTCTCCCTCTCCCTTCCTCTCTGTAAAATATCAATAAAATGTATTTTTAAAAAAGCAAGTTCCTATGTCCTACATATAGTATCCCTCTATCCATTCATGCATATGACTCCTACCCATCCTTTAAAACTTTGTTCAGATACTATCTGCTCTAGGAAACATTAAACTCCCAAGCATTGCTCCCCACTCACTTTCATACTCATAGCATGTTGTACAGACTTTCAACATGAGTTGACCTTCACTAATGATGGGGTAATTGCATGTTCAGTAACTGTCTCCCAGCTATCCAGTGAACTGCTCAAGGGCAGACTCCATGTAGCATTCCCTAAGCACAGCGCCTAACCCTAAGTACTTGCCAAATAATGCCGAATTGTTAAAAGAGGGGTATAGAGGCAGGATCTGAGTGAAAACCCCTTAGATTCTTAGAGTTGATTTGGTGGTTTGGCAAGTAATGGAAGCCATGAACAAGTAGTGGGTAGGCCTTGACAAAATTTTTCATTAGTATTCCTTATCACTTTTTAAAAAAATTGATTTTAGCCCTGGTCAGTGCTGCTTCTCACCAGAAGGTCACAGGTATGATTCCTGGTCAGGGCACATACCTGGGTTGTGGGTTTGATCCCAGGTTGGGTCAGGATGCTTAGGGAGGCAACGGATTGATACGTCTCTGTCACATTGATGTTTCTCTTTCTCCCTCCCCCTTTCTCCCTGTCTAAAAAAAATTAATTTGGGAAAGAGAGAGAAACATTGATTTGCTGCTCCATCCATTTATGCATTTATTGATGGTCTCTTGCATGTGCCCTGCAACCTTGGTGCATCAGGATGATGCTCCAACCAACCAACCAACCCAACCAGGGCTCCTTACCACCTTTTTAAGTGCTCTATTTTTCAGTGCCACCTACTACATTTCTTTTCTCAGATGGCCCTTCAACTCTAACCCCTGCCCCCTGCCTGGCTATAACCTATTAAATATGACATTAAACTATGTATTTAAAAAGGTAGTATATTGATGTATCAATTCTTAAACCTTAAGAATCTAGTGCAGTGCCTAGAACCTAGCTCAACAAATGTTCTTATGAATGAAATACATCAAACCTTGGTTCTCGAATGTCTCCCATCTCAAACAACTTGCTTCTCAACCTGACAACCCTTTCATGCTGATACCGTATGATTAGACACATGTCTCTCGGGCAACAAACAAAGGAGAAAATGTGCAAGTATGGGGCAGTTTACCACTGTTAAAATCTCAGGATATTGTGCTGTGAATATTGGGTTCCCTCTCTCTGCAGTACTGGTTTATCTTAAATTTTCATGTTTGTTTTTTTTGCTTTTGTTGCTACTAATTATTATTAATTTTTCATTTTTACTGTACATTTCATTTCCTTTTTGTTAAATTTTAATTTAGATTTTGTGTCCTTTTTGTTTTATTTATTTACTTATTTAATAAATATGTTTTTTTATTGATTTTAAAGAGAGGGAGTGGAAGAGAGGAATAGAAACATCAATGATGAGAGAGAATCATTGATCGGCTGCCCCCTGCATGTGCCCTGACCAGGAATTGAACCATGACCTCCTGGTTCATGGATCAACATGCAACCATTGACCCACGCTGGCTGGACTCTTTTGTTTTTAAAGTGCTTATTTATAGATTAAACAGTATATTAGAACATATTCTGTATATAAGAAAGGTTAAAACAGGGAATCAGTTGGGGGTCTGGAATGGATAATTCAATCTACATTATTTCTAATGGGAAAATATGATTCTGTTTTCACAAACAGCCTTCTAAACAAATTAAGTTCGAGAAATGAGGTTCTACTGTATTATAAATGAAAGCCCTTGGCCTACTAGCTTGGTTGGTTGAAGCTTTGTCCCAAGCACCAAAAGATGGCGGGTTCTATTCCTGGTCAGGGCACATACATAGGTTGTGGGTTCAATACCTGTTTGGGGTCGGTGTGGGAGACAGCTGGTTGATGTTTCTCTGTCAATCTATGTTTCTCTCTCTCTCTCTCTCTCTCTCTCTCTCTCTCTCTCTCTCAAATTAATAAACATATCCTTGAGTGAGGATTTAAAAAAAAGAATGAACAGTTAATACATTCATCAGATTGCTTTCTGTCTGGGGAAGCTATCTGAGAACAAGCCGGCAAGGCGATATGATCCTGGGAAGGCAATTAGAAAAACAGGCCACAAAATAGGAGGAAGTGGAAGATCCCTAGATAAGAAAATTGTTCATGTCATTTCCTTGGGGCTCAGCTTAACTGGGAGGATAACCTGACCCTCAGAATGGGATCATAGATAATGTTTTTGTTAGCTCCTTAATTTTACATTTAAGCTTTAAGTTTCTAGACTCCTGTTCTTTGTCGTCATATAAGTTGCAAGTATCTGACCAAGATACAGGCCACCCTGCATTGCTCTATTTCAGTTACCCCGAGATGGAATAAAAGATACCTTTCACACAGCCATTTGGAAACTCATTTCAAGGTCTCTGGTGTAGAAGGGATATCAGGACCAGCTGATGTTCATGCTGCCTCCTTGGACTCTAATTTGATGATGTGGCTGTGATCTTTTGCCTCCGAGCTGAGCTAATGCAACATCGAGCATGTTTTCCTCTGAGGCAAAGCAGCTTGCTGTGTGTAGCAGACTATGCTCCCTCCGTAGCATGAATCAAAACAGATATTTCTCAAGCCACATCACCCCCATTATTAAAGACATTATTGGACTTTCAGTCTTGGGTGGGGAAAGAAAAGTAGCCCATAGCCACAGAGCATAACAAAATGTTGTTGTCAATTTCTGGTGCTTGCATGATGGGCTGGCATTACTCACTGCTACTAAGAGTGGTAATTACATTATAATATTGTCCCTTTGGTGCCCTAAAACAGAATCCTATGAGTAAAGGGAGGGTGACTTAATGGTCTGTTATATATAGTTGGTCTGGGTTTTCATGGTTTTTAAGTTCCAGTAAGAGGAATTTAATTAAGGTATAATAAAAAAAATAATATTGCAGCAATAATTGTAACAATAGAGAGTGAGTTCAATTTCCCCCAGTTTGCTGTATATACAGATGCATTTCTGTGACCCTGCTTGTGGGAAATGTGTGTCAGTGTCTATAGATCACCGTGAAGCTCCAGTTTTGGCCACCTTTGCCAGACATAATCTTATAAACTTGAATCAACATGTTTTTCAACATAGGGCAAAACTGGGAAGTCAATGATAGTTGTAGGAAGAGTTAGGAGTCAAGAATTACTTGCATAATTGAATAGAGGTCCATGTCTATTTGTTGCTATTAATTTTTTTTACACCATTTTCTTATCTGAGATCTCCTTTATTTCTTCTCTCACCAGCTGTGTGAGCAGGGTAAAGTGAGTGTCAGCCTTCTATTACACATAGAGGAAAGTGTGTAACAGAGCCTACCTCTAAAATTCCAACCCTTAAAAAAGGTACTTGTTCTTCTAAGGAGGATTAAATATTTTGCAAGTCTAACTGTTCATTTTCAACTCACCAGTGTGTGAGTTCCCTCAGCATTGTTGTTTAAATCTGAAACAACATTGAGTGATTTGTTTCAGGTTACCCTGATTGCTGATGGCATAACCATAAGGACAACCCTGAGTGGTATCCAGACTCCCAGGTGATGAAGGCTGTAGTTGGAAGTCACAAGGACAGAGCATAGAAACTTTTAAATAGCACATTTGCATGCAGGGCATTACTGCCTGGAACCCAAAGGATAGAAGCATGACCTAGATGCCCCTTTTGTGTAAAAGTCAAAGTCCTAAGTTATTCCAGGTGGTAACAACTGTGCCCACATAGTAAGAATTACCAGTTTCCAGGTGACTAAGAATGAACATCAATACAAAGAGACAAAGACAAAGATAGCGCTTCTCCTCAACCTCTGTCCTGGTGTGCCCACCCGTGCAGGTTATTTCACTCACCTGCGGAAAGCCATGAGTGCTCTCACGGAGACCACATTACTTCATGTTACAGTCCAGCTGGCCTCCCTGTGCTCTTTGAGAGAATCATGGGCCAGTGTTGAATAGACTACTGTTGTCAGCTGAGACTATGCCTTAGGGCAGTGGTTGGCAAACTGCGGCTTGCGAGCCACATGCGGCTCTTTGGCCCCTTCAGTGTGGCTCTTCCACAAAATACCACGTGCGGGCGCGCATGTACAGTGCGATTGAAACTTCGTGGCCCATGCACAGAAGTCGGTATTTTGTGGAAGAGCCACACTCAAGAGGCCAAAGAGCCGCATGTGGCTTGCGAGCCGCAGTTTGCTGACCACTGCCTGAGAGTATTACCCGTTAGACAGGCCCTTGGGGCAAATCACCACCTGTTGTACAGAGTATCTGCTCTTTTAAATTTTTATTTAAGGCTGTTTGTTTTCTTTCTCTCTTTTTAAAAAATATATTGAGAGAGAGAGAAAGCATGAGAGAGAGAGAGAGAGAGAGAGAGAAAGAGAAAGCATGCACCCCAACTGGGATCCAACCTGCAACCTGGGCATGTGCCCTGACTTGGAATCAAACATGGGACCCTTCGGTGCATGGAAGGCCAGTGCAACCACCTGAGCCACACCAGCCAGGGCAAGGCTGTTTGTTTTCTTGATCCATGGTGTCTCTCTTCTGATTGGCAGTCATGAGACCTCTGCGTGTGCAGCGGTGGAGGTGGGTGTGGGGAGTTTTTCTGAACAGATGGTGGTCTCTTTAATGTGCCTCCCAGCCTCCCAGAACCTCCCAAAGCAGATTTAATCAATGCCATGTAGCCTATAGTTCAAGTCAGAGTTGGTAAGATGGAGATGGAAGTCTATTTTTATTTATGTTGATTGCAAATTAGCTTATCTAAACAACAATAATGGCTTTGTTCTCTAGGCTCCTAGGTGTTTGTTTGATCAGATTCCATCTGCTTATCTGGACCTGCTTTCTTGAACTCTTAAGGTCAAGTTTAAGTTTCTTTTTACCCCTTTCTTATCCTATAGTCCCTTAAGTGAGTATTTCTCAAACAGGAGTCTGAGAAATGCTGAGGTCTCTAAGAACCACTTTTGCAGGATCTGAGAGTTCTTTACAATAATTTTAAAATTTTGTGTTCATATTTTAATAGTAATCTGAAACATTAATACAAGTGTGCTCTAGATTATAGTGGACATTTTTTGTTGGTTGTGTTGCATATTTATTTCCATTCTTTCTTGAAAACAGTATCACCGTTTTCCTGTAGAAACCACTTCTTCAGGCACAGAGCTTGGGAGAGAGTAACCCGTCTGCGGCTCTTGATGTTAGTTCTGTGATCAGTGCATTGGCCTCTGGGATGAGATGCGAACCTGTACAGTTAGAGCCAATGGGAGTGTTTGTCAAAGACTCTCTCAGCTATGACCCTGTTTGAGTCAGATTCTTTAAATTTGCAATTAAAAAAAAAATCCTGACAGGTACATAGATCATTTGGATGAATTTAGTGCCTATGTTTGTGCTTATGTTTCCAGTATCTTTTGTGCCAAGTAGTACTACTTTAATTATTTCAAGCTAATAAGCAAATAATAGAAGCAGGTTTAATATGTAAATGATGCAAATACACATTTTGTAAATGAAGGCTTTGCAGTAATCCCATTGAAGGAAGTGAGTCATCCAGTGGCATCTATTCTTTTAAGCCTGCCCAACCATAGGTGTGGATTCGGGTTCAAACTGCACGCAGTGATTAACTCTCAGCAATTCACCATCATTCATCACATCAGATTAAGACTGCTAATTAAAAATTTATTGCCTCAAAGTTTTGTCTGTATTTCATTAAAAACTTTTAGTTGTCTATGAACTATGAGCATAATGGCTTTTATATCTATAAGTTTGATTTGAGTAACTTTTAAATAAAATTAACACCAGGAGCTTAAGGGGAAATGTATTTTTCCTTTACAAGGAATCTGTTCATTTCTTGAGTTTTAGAAGTGTTGCCATAAATGGTAAAAAGGTGCATTTATGTTTAAAAAAAGGCAGACTTAGGGATTGGATAAACATCCTCCTGTCTGGAACATTACTGAATTGTACCAAACTATATAAAAGTCTACCTCTAAAATTCCAACTCTTAAAAAGGTGCTTCTCTCTTCTAAGGTGGATTAAATATTTTGCAAGTATAACTGTTCATTTTCAATTCACCGGTGTGTGAGTTCACTCAGCAAACTCTGGGAACAGATATGAAAACAAGGCAGAGCCCAGCAAGTTCAGTTTTTCTTGTAGACGTAGCTTATGTTGTCCCAAACTCTTTGTAAAATTTACGTCTAGAGAAAAGCCAGGCTGCGGCAGGGGTTGATAAGGATGAGGTGGGTTTGGGTAGTGGAGCGGAATCTGCTCCTCTCTCTGTAAGAAAGCTCTAAGTGCTTGACCCCTACAGGCTGGATCCCCAGATCTTGGAAGTCACAGGCTGTCTCAGTCTCATGGAACAGGCTAAGCGGTGACTCCGTATCCCTTGCATTCTGTACCACACAGGCAACAAACAACCCTTTCCTGGAGGGAGCCTCCAGGTGCACATAGCAGTGGCCTGTGTTCTCCTGTTGCAGGAACAGGTGCAGGTCAATCAGCCCAACTCAAAATATATTTTCCAAGTTCCTGTTACATGCCCAGCATTGTGCTATGTCCTTGGGGGATGCAAGGAGAAACTAAGACATGATCCTTTCTCTTAAGAAGTTTGTAGTATGAGAATACACAGATTTCAATACAGTGTGTAATCAAATTAACAGGGGTCACCACTGAATATTATGAAAACCCACTCCCCACCACCTGTCAATTTATAGAAAAAAAGACAGGTAGAATGTTTCACTGTCTTAGACACACACATACACACACACACACACACCAGTTATTTGACTATTTTGGCTTTACAAGTCACTGTGCCTGTATCACCTTAGACTGAAAGATGGAGAGCCAACTGCGCTACATAATGAATAGAGACTGCTGCTGATTTTTGATTCTTGTGTATTAAAGTTGTCAACAATGGTTTTGGCTGGTATAACATTGCTGTTGAAGAAAAACATATTTGGCGAGACAGTTACAGCTTTTATTTCTACACCTGTATGCAATGAAAAGTACTCTTTCTCGCCAATGAAGCTATAGTGCCATTTTCCTGATGATGCCAGGCAGATTGAAGCCAGACTGAGCTTTGAGCTCATCAGACTTCAGCCTTCCTTGCTCATTAATTTTCAGTAAATTTTTAAGTTGTTCCTTCAAGTACTGAAAGCCTCAGACCAAAGTATAACGGGAATAACATGGAGAGGGGGTGGGGATTGTCTTTGTTGGAACATTTGGAAGAGAAGGGCTGTGGTCGGGGCACGGATATGTGGTGGCCGATGAAGAATGAGGAGACCAAAGCATTTAGGCCATTCTTTTTACTTTCTGAGCATCATAAAGAGACTGTTGTAGTTTCAGAGCTGAATTTTTCTCCGTTTTTCTTGGCTCCATAATTTGGGCCAATATGTCTGGGTTGTCAAAAACCACATCCTCCTATTTAAAGTCTTTCCATTTTTACCTTTCACTTTCTTGCCAGCCAAAAGCCTTCTTGTGCTAATTCTATTGATTCCTTCCTTTTCTTATTTGGAATAAAGCACCTTGAAAGTCATGCCATGTTAATGTGGGTAGCCTATGTCTGAGGGGAGGGACTCTTCTATAAAACTGAGAATTTTGAATGCATTGGTAAGGAATATTCTTCTTTTCTGGGTCTTATCTAATGGTGCATTAAAAGTTGGCTGGGAACTAAATTTATTGAGAAGTCCAGAAAAAGTGTAATTTAATCTAATAAAGATTTAATTATGCTGAGAAATAATGAGGTCTAAAGATCCCAGTGGAGTACTCTCTGAGTTAACTTACTCTAATGATACATTTCTTAGCACTGGCATAAAACATAATTGCAGAGAGGTGGGGCCCACTCTGTGTGTGTTCATTTCTCTTTGGAAAAAAATGAGAGTGTACATGGTGTGTTTGCATAAGTATTGCTTAAAGCTGTTTAAGAACAATAGATCTATGTTTGTATACTCTTGTGAAAGGGGTCTGATGATTGTACTCTCTAAGAGACCAGCTGTAGAAGAGCAGCTAATTCTGGCTATCTAAATTATTCATCTATTCCTCCACCATTTATTGATTAAACTGTGGGGGATGCAGAGCAGTATAGCCAAAGGCAGTCCCTGCCTGCATCGCTCAATATACTTAGTTCAGACTTTCAAAAATTTAGTTGTTAATAGACATTCCATAAAAGAATAAGGGAGAAGGGGGTTAAGGAGTAGAGAGGACTTGTGGTCAAGTGTTAGGAAAACACCTTTTACTTATAGCCTTTTAGAAACTAGGTAGAGCATTCCTTAAAGACTCTGAGATATTTTTCCATAAAAATCAGTGTTTCCTTTTATTTAGCCTAGAGATTCTAGTTCTTATTTGATCATGGATATCCTATTTCTTCCCCATGAATATCTATGTATCTCATGGACCACAACACAAGAAAAAGATAGCCACACTGGTTGTTTTCATTGGCTGTGATGGCTGACTGATATGTTGTAGTGTCATATAGACAGAACCTCTTACAGAATGTTCTCAAAATGTGGTTATATTTGTGGTAAAGGCATACGGCCTCTATGTCAGGGATTCTCCACTGCTGTGCGGAGGCTTGGCCAGGAGAAGCCCATTATCCTCCCTCAGGTTGGAATGGCAGCCTGGGCTCCATGTCTGTTTGGCCTCCTTTCCTTCCCTTTCAGGTTTAAGGGCATTCTTGTGTCATGTCACACAAACAACCAAAGCAGTCCTCATTCTTGCTTATTAATATATCCACTCCTTGTTTGTTTTGCTTCTTCTTGGATATGTAATGTGTCCACTCCATTTTATAAGTGGGTTCATTGTGTGATTTGGACAGTCTTTTCCTTTTTATAAAAAAATTTAATATGTTTTTATTGATTTTGGAGAGGGGGAGAGAGAGGAAAATAGAGATATCAATGTTGAGAGAGAATCATTGATCAGCTGCCTCCTGCTCGCCCCCTACTGGGGATCAAGCCCACAACATGGGCATGTGCCCTGACCGGGAATTGAACCATGACCTTCTGGTTCATAGGTCAACACTCAACCACTGAGCCACACCAGCCAGCTGGACAACTTTTTCTAACCTCTGACTTCTTCCTATTCATTCTTAGACAACTCCTAGAAATACTATTTCAAGATAACAAGTGAGAAAACAAAAACCCTGTAGAGAGATAAATTTATTTTTCCTAGAAACTATTTGAACTATTTACTATATGACATTCTAGAGATGACAATTTCTTTTATCTGTATATTCTTTCCTAAATATTTTTACATGCCTAATCTCATTTGATCCCATTGAATCCTTGAGAGGTAGAAGATGAGAAGGATCTCAATCTGGATGAGAAGAATTAACATTAGAGAAATTAAATAGATTTAGAAAATAATGAGCATCCAAGACTCAAAACCATGACTCCTAAGTTGATGCCTTTTCTGTGATACCAGAGTTTCCCAAAGGGGGAAGATTTTAAGTGAGGCATGAACATGGCATGAAATGTTATTGAGCCTGGCCAGTGTGGCCCAGTGGTGGCGCATTGACCCATGAACCAGGAGGTCATGGTTCAATTTCCGGTCAGGGCACATGCCTGGGTTGTAGGCTTGATCCCCAGTGGGGGCACGCAGGAGGCAAGCACTCAATGATTCTCTCTCATCACTGATATTTCTATATCTCTCCCTCTCACTTCCTCTCTGAAACCAATAAAAAATATTTTTAAAAAATGTCATTGGGTCATAAGGTCAGAATGTTAAAAATGTTTACCTTTTTTAAATTAGTAAACAGTTTTTTGAGCAGTTTTAGGTTCACAGAAAAATTGAGCAGAAAGTACAGAGTTCCCATATACCCCTTACCACTACACATATACAATCTCGCCCACTATCAACATCCCACATCAGAGTGGTACATTTGTTTCAATTGATGAACTTACTTTGACACATCATCACCACCCAGAGTCCATAGTTTACACTATATGTCTGGACAAATGTATAATAACATGTATCTACCATTATAATTTCAGATAGCTATACTTTTATTCATATATATATATTTACAGAATAGTTTCATTAACCTCAAAATCCTCTGTACACTGCCTGTTCCTTCCTTTCCCTCTATTAACCCCTGGCAACCACTGATCTTTTTACTGTCTCTGTAGTTTTGCCTTTTTTAGAATGTCATGTAGTTGAAATAATACAGTATGTAGCCTTTTTAGATTGGCTTCTTTCACTTAGTAAAATGCATATAAGTTTCCTCCATGTCTTTTCATAGCTTGATAGCTCATTTCTTTGTAATGATAAATAATATTCTCTTGTCAGTTTATTTATCCATTCACCTACTGAAGGACATCTTGGTTGCTTCCAGGTTTTGGAAGTTATTTTTTTGTTTTTGTTTTTAAGCTGCTATAAAAATCCATGTTCAGGTTTTATGTAGATATAAGTTTTTAATTCATTTGGGTAAATACCAAGGATCATGATTGCTGGGTTGTATAATAAGAGTATGTATAGTTTTGTAAGAAACTGCCAAACTGTCTTCCAAAGTGACAGAACCTTTTGCATTCCCAGCAGCAATGAATGAGAGTTCTGTTGCTCCACATCCTCACCGACATTTGGTGTTCTTACTGTTCCAGGTTTTGGCCATTCTAATAAATGTATAGTAGTACCTCACTATTGTTTTAATTTGTATTTACTTGATAAATTATGACCTAGAGCATCTTTTAACATGCTGATTTGCCATCCATATATCTTCTTTGGTGAGGTGTCCAGGCCCTTTGCCCATTTTTAAATTGGGTTGTTTATTTTCTTATTGAGTTTTATGAGTTCTTTGTATATTTGGATAACAATCCTTTATCAGATGTGTTTTTTGCAAATATTTTCTCCTAGTGTTTGGCTGGTTTCTCATTCTCATGATCAATTTCTTTTTTTCAACACTTCCAAATACATAAGGGAGAAAGTCTCTGGTTCTACTCTTTAACACATCTCTAACATTGGCACATAGCCCCTTTCAACAAATACAGAGCAGGACACAGATAACAGTGTATTAGTTCCATTTCACAGTTACCTTCTATTTGTGATGATATAAAGTTTTCTTTTTATTAAAAATACTTTATTTTTTTAATAATGGAACAGAATGGAGAGCCCAGAAATAAACCCATGCATTTATGGTCAATCAGTTTACAACAAAGGAGCCAAGAATATACAATGAGGAAAGGACAGTCTCTGGTGTTGGGGACATTAGGCAGCCACACGCAAAAGAATGAAACTGGACCACTATCTAACACCATACACAAAACTCAACTCAAATAGATTAATGACTTGAACATAAGAACTGAAGCCATGAAACTCCTAGAAGAAAACAGGCAGTAGGCTTCTTGACATTGGTCTTGGCAATGATTTTGTAGATTTGATACCAAAACCAAAGGCAACAAAGGCAAAAATAAACCAGTGGTATTACATCAAACTGAAAAGCTTCTGCACAGCAAACCATAAACAAACCTAAAAGGCAACCTAATGAATGGGAGAAAATATTTGTAAATCATATGTCTGATAAGGGATTAATCCAAAATAAGGAGCTCATACAAGTCAATAGCAAAAAACATCCCAATTAAAAAATGGACAGAGGATCTGAATAGACATTAAAAAAAAATACACAAATGGCCAACAGGTAGATGAAAAGGAGCTCAACATCACTAATCATCAGGGAAATGCAAATCAAAACCGCAATGAAATGTCATCTCACACCTGTTAGAATGGCTGTTATAAAAAATTCGATAATGTTTTGGCGAGGATGTGGAGGAAAGCAAACCCTTGTGCACTATCAGTGAGAATGTAAATTTGTGCAGCCACTCTGGAAAACAGTATGAAGTTTCATAAAAAAAAATAAAAATAGAATTACCTTATCATCCAGCAACTCCACTTCTGGGTATTTATTTGAAAGAAATTAAAACACCAACTCAAAAAAGTATCTGCACCCCATGTCCCTTGCAGCATTTCCAGCCACATATTTTTTCTTTGGCTCTCTGTGTTGTCTTTTTCCTTAAGTTTCCTTGAAGAAGAGGAGGGAATAGATCCTCACCTACCAGAGAGGAAATCTGCAAAGAGGAAATAGTGTTAATGAACATTTCATCCTCTAATGGTTTAGAGGAGCCTGGAGCATGAATCTAACTAACAAAAGGGGAAATGGTTTTTCCTAATGGCTTTCTCTCCGGAAAGCTAAGGTAGATTTAACAAAAAGATGCCAATAGTCTGATTTGCTGATGTCCATGTGAACCAGTCCACAAATTGCAGCAACTCAGGAAAACTGTTCTATTCAAGTCATAGACAGTCAGCCCGAAACAGCCTTAGGACTCACCTGCTTTTTTACCTAAGAGGCAGGCTCTTTTTCTGTTGCTAAATTTTCACTAAAAATGTATTTGGCAAGATTCTAAATAGTTTTTACATATAATTGCACCCATGTGAAAAACTAAGGTGGGGTACAGTTAATCATAATGTAGGTTTTTATTTATTTACTAGAGGCCCGGTGCACGAATTCGTGCACGGGTGGGGTTTGGCCAGCCCACTGTGATTGGGGCCACTTGGACCAGGCTGGCCGGGGAGAGGAGGTTGGCTGGCTGGCCCGACCCCCGATCGGGAGGGGGGCTGATCGGGAGCGGGGCCAGTCAGGGGGAGGGGCTGTGGGTGGTTGGCCAGCTGGCCCCGCCCCCTGGTCGAACTCCCGGTAGATCGAACTCCTGCCCAAGGGGACAATTTGCATGATAGCCTTTTATTAAATAGGATTTTAAAACTCAAATGAAAGCCTATTATCATCCTGTTCTGAGGGGCTAGATATAGCAAAAATGTTGCAGCTGGTATACAAATGAGTGAAGATCATAGATGTCATAGCTGCTGAAGTGTTCAAAAGATGATCTTTAATTTTCTCTGCATCATAATTATGAAGGAAAGACTAGGAGCATTATAAGAAACACTTGGCCCCAAGAAAATTCAGGGCTGCTGAGGATTTGATCCCATGATTTCATGTTCAAAAATGAAACTTATAAAGGGGTAAGCAGGGGTTTCATTTGTGTTCAAGCTATTTGAGGAGCTTTTCTAGAGCAAAGATTCTAATGCATTAAGCTCATGTGCTATAAAAAATGCCAGAGCACAACAATGAGAAATGATAATTATATTCCCCGTAGATAATGCTTCTTAAACTGGGAGCATAAAGATGTCTGCAGTGTGAACAAGGCCAGGGCCACTTTCTGTGTAGCAGGGAACTCATTCCAGCTGTTTGTCCATGTCCTTCTCTGCCAAAGGCTTTCCCGGAAGGCAGTATTAGCTCCAGGAGCCCTACATTGAATTCTGCAGAAGATGGCTACTTTGCAGCTTGTTTGGTAGTTTCTTTGGAAACAAACGTGGTCCCAACGACAAGTCTCTTATACAGTGAGCACAAATTCGTCTTGATGCTGCACTTGACCCTGGATATCCAAGTGGGTTGCATTTTCTGCTACTCCAGCACCATCCACACTTTCTTGAAGAAATCTGATTGCAGCAAAGTGTAAAAGCATTTGTCCAAAATTTTTGAGACCCACCCAAGGGCCAGATAAATGGCGTCATGTTTATTTTCTGGAATCAGGACTTAAGGGACAGGGTTAAGAGAAAGAACTCTTGTTTCAAATTAAGTGTACTGGAAATGAAGCAATCGCATTTGCACAAAATCCTGTTTTTCTGTCTCTGTGAGACATAATCATCTGGCACACTGTAATGACTTTGATGGTCTCACCTTTGAATGTCATATGCCTGTTGTACTTGTATTCTTGTATGCAGTATTGCAGAGGACAAAAATTAACAATTTGGGCAATCTCTCTGATTGAGGGAGGCTAACATTGCCAAGCCTATGCTTTTCTAATACAAGTTAAGTGCAAACCCACCAGCCTGCAATTTGCATCCTTGTAGATGTTTGAGTCATTTTAGTAATTCTCTGGAGATGAGAACAAACTTGGAGCAGTAAGTGCTTTAGAAAACAAACTACCAGTGCACCACGAGCATCTCAGCTGATGCAAACTACACCAAACATAAAGTAAGGAGATTAGAAAAATAATACAAGTCTTGATATCATGGGCTACTCACCCACATCCCATGAGGCAAAGATGCATTTTATGCTAAACCTAAAGCTTACACGGGGCTGAATCAGGCAGACCCCAGCTGGTGGATGATAGTCACTGCTTCCTGGACACATGTTGCTCTTCATCCCTCTTTGACTCTGCACAGAGTGTTCCTCATCTGGACAGTCTCTTCCTCTTACTTCATTTGTTGAAATTTCTCTTTGGAATAAACTGTTATTTATCACCCAGTGGCCTTTCCTCCATCTTCTGTAGTAATAGAATGTTGAGCTGGGCACGTGGCTACCCAGAATAAGTACTATTTTTCTTCGTTTCTCTTGAATCTAGGTGTAACCCTGTGACTATAGTTACTAAACAGCTGTTGCTAGTCTATAGGAATCACATTGATTTCATAGATAGATAAAGAGATGAGATAGATACATATAATTATCTTGTTTCCATCCACTTTACTGAAACATTATTTAATGTTATATAATATTAGCTATTAATATTATCAATAATAATGGTATATTTTTATAATAGTTATAATTGATTTTTTGTGTATATAAGTACTGATGCTTTATTTATTTTTTATTATTATAGGTGTGCATGTCGTTCCTTCCCATGGCCTTTTGAGGAAGGGTCTGTGCCTTAAAATATAAAATTAAGGGAGACCTTGGAAATCACCTAGACCAGTGGTCGGCAAACTGAGGCTCGCGAGCCACATGCAGCTCTTTGGCCCCTTGAGTGTGGCCATGAAGTTTCAATAGCACTGTACATGCGCGCCCGCACGTGGTATTTTGTGGAAGAGCCACAATCAAGGGGCCGCAGTTTGCCGACCACTGACCTAGACCAGCATGTCGCCAACCGGTGGTTCCCGGACAACTGGTGGTCTGTGAGGTCCAAAAGGTTGACAACCACTGGTTTAAGGAAACCTTTGGAGCAGCGGTCACCAACCAGTGGTCCGTGAGGTCCGAAAGGTTGGCGACCGCTTACCTAATGTTTTCATTTTTAGAAAAGAAGAATTGTTAAGAGCAGTTAAGTCTCTACAGTCTTACTCATGTGTTTTCTCCAGGTATTGTTAAACCACCATAAAATAGACGTACATTTCACTTTCTCCTGAACACATTGGCTTTAGGATGGGGGAGAGAATATTAAAGGTTTATATTATATTAATTATGGTAATAAAACAGTAACTACTCAGTGGAGCCTCCAGCAATATCTTCTGAAGCCAATTAAATTTTACGTTTGCTGCTGGTGCCGAAGTGCACTGCGGGTGGCCTTGACTGGCTTGTGCTGCTCCTCCCATCTCAGTGTGACCACTGAGGTGGATTTTGTGCCATCACCACTCTCATGCTGCCACTCCTCCTTTTCTATCAACACTTAACTCCTTTTTCATTGGATTTCCAAAGGCAGCCTGGCTCTGTCAGGTTACAGTTCCCACTGCCACTAAATGTGTCCAGGTTCCCAGGCTCTGGTCTGGAGGCCCTTTGAAAGCCCAATATTTTCCTCCAGTTTCATATGTTGAAGCCTTAATCTTCAATGTGTTGGCATTTGAGAGGCAATTCGGTTTAGATGAAGTCCTGAGGGTGGAGCCTCCATGATGGAATTAGTGCCTTTATAAGAAGTGACCAGAGAGTTTCTCTCTCTCCCTCCCTATTTATCCACAAGAAGATGGCTGGCAGCTGTCTAAAAACCAGGAAGATGGCCACCATGAGACACAAATTTGCTAGACCGTGGTCGGCAAACTGAGGCTCGCGAGCCACATGCAGCTCTTTGGCCCCTTGAGTGTGGCTCTTCCACAAAATACCACAAAATACCATGTGTGGGCGCGCATGTACAGTGCGATTGAAACTTCGTGGCCCATGTACAGAAGTCGGTATTTTGTGGAAGAGCCACACTCAAAGGCCCAAAGAGCCGCATGTGGCTCGCCACGGAATTTCCAGCAAACCAGTGATTAAATCTGCTGCCTGTCACTATAGATTAATTTTGTTCATCCTGTAATCTCAAATAAATTAATCATAAAATATGTGGGCTTCTGTGTTTGGCTTTTTACTCAGAGTGATGTTTTTGGTTTATTCATGTAGAGGGGTTAGTTAGTAACCTCCTTTTTACTTCTTGGTAGCTTTCCATTTGTGAATACACCACTATTTGTTTATACACTCACCTGTCACTGGATGTACATTGACTTTTTTCCAGTTTGGGGCTAATATGGGTAACTATGCTATGAATAAACATGTACAAAACATTTCTTATGGGTAAGTACTCAACTGAGACTGTTGGGTCGTAAGTTAAATGTTCACATTTCTCTTTCCTTTTCCTCTTCTCAATTGCTTGTGGATTTTTATTTCTTCATATAATTCTGTCAAATATCACTGTGTATATTCTGAATCAGTGTTGTTAGAGAATAAAATTTCTGGGGAGTTACTCCTTTTATCATTAAATAAAACTTTCATATTTCTAAAAATATTTTTGCCTAAAAATCTATTTTGCCTATATTAATATTGCATTCTGTAGTTAACATTTTAGCAGTGTGTTTTACCATTCCTATAATTTAAAATATTTATATACATTTTCTTTAAAATAATATTTAATCATAACTTGAAAAGCCAAATTATGTTACAATGTTTAATGAAATCCTGAAGTCTTCTTCCTTAGTATGGCTCAACCACAATCCTCTGGAGGCAAACATTTAAAATTATTTTTGGTTTCCTGTTTTATATTTATTTTCATATTTTAAAATACTATATTTAATATATAATTTTAAGCTTTTCTCTATTTGAGGCATTATTTATTGATTTCTTGCTACTATGGACAGATATAATTCTTGGTTAAATCATTATTTGGAATTTTTATCTTATGAGTATTTCATATTGTTTATATCTAGACATAACACTGCTATACAGTTGCATTTACTTTTTGCATAATGTTGTTCTTTTCAACAACTACTTCATTTTTCTGTTTTCTTTTAAAAAATCTATTACTATTTTTTCCTCACACTTTTCAACATGGTCATATGTATTGGATAATCTGTCTATTCCATTTTATTTCTTTGTGATGTACTTCCTGGAGCCCTCCTTTCTTCTACACTAATCTGGACTTTTGGGTCTAGACTTAATTCATTTTTATGCTGCCTTACTCTCCTTCTAAACAGAATTTCTTTCTCTCCATGGCCTGTTATAATACCACACCAATTAAACCCTAATTCCTGAAATAAGTGTACATCCTCCTCCTTCTGTCAGTGCAGGTGACAGTGGAGAAAGACTAAAAAGGCCGTTGAAGGAGTTTAGGCATGAGAGCAGCACAGCAGGATTGGTATTAAGCCACCACTGCTTGCAGAGTGGAAAATGAGGGAGCAGCTGTGGATGAGGCTCTCACTATAGTCCAGTCACAGATGATGGTGCCCACTCAGACTTGGGTAGTAGTAATGGAATAGAGAGATCTGAATTTATTAAAAAGATATAAAAGAAGCAGTATGCATAGGGATTGGTGATTGCATGGTGATAGGGCAGAGGTAAGAGAGGTCAAGGATGAGTCCTGGATCCTGGCTGGAATGGATGAAGGTGCCATTGTTACTGAGATAGGGAGTACTGGAAGTCCTGGGAGAGGGGAAGGAAAAATAAGAAGGGGAAAAAGATGAAAGTTTCATTTACAGGTGATAGTGATGTGATCTGCTATATACCAGCTATTTGTGTACATTTTCTAGATGTTCTAAAAATTTTAAAGCAGTGGGTAAAAGCGAAAAGCAGACTGTTTCTGATAGTAGTCAAATGAAAAAGCATGATGATCTGCCTGTTTGGTCACTGTAGGTGATGCTCAGTTAAACCCCATTATTTTTCAAGGATCAAAATACTGGTATAATCGATTACCTTAATTAATTGGTTGCTTCTGTTTATTTTCTGGGATACCATTTCACATTGAATTTTTTTCCCCTCTCATACTCTTTTCTTCCAAGTAGCATGGATAGGCCTATTTAGTAAGCAGATAAGGTTGGAAACTGAGTGGAACTGTTCCAAAAATAAGATGGAAAACAAAATGTGAAAGAGTGCAGAGTTTGAATTGAAAAAACCCTAGAGAGAAAAATGCAATGAGCCGACCTAATGAGCCAACCGATTTCAATAGGAAATTATTGGGAAAAGAATTTTTTTGAAGGACACATAGGGAGGTTTTACCTTCACAGAGCACAGTGCCAAAGAAGCTGCTGGGGAAAGAATGTGCAGGCCTGTTCAACAAGGAGAAAGGAGAGGGTTATGAAAAATAGGACTGTCACAGGTCTTTGAATCTCTCACAGTTAGAGAGAAATAGGATCAATGATTCTTAGGGCTCATGTGCTAAGTCACATAATCTTAATAGCATTATAGATAGATAGACAGATTCTGAGTTATAGAATGTATATTTCACCACAGGGAAACAGAAGGCTAAGAAAGAATTTAGCATTGATCATAGAGGCATGATTCATGTCGTTATAGAAATAGGTTCATGTAACAAAATGAGCCAATTCCCCTGCTGAACCCTCATCAATGAGAAAAGATTGTAACATAATATTTTCTTCATTTTAAATCACGTGCAAACTAAATCACACATTTACTAATAAATTCAGACTGCTTTAAAGTGGGGGAAATATAGGGGACATCTGTAATACTGTCAACAATAAAAAGTAAACTAAAAATAAATAAATTCAGGCTGCTTTAGTGTTTGATAAATTTATAAGGAGTCAGATGCAATCTTGAAAGATAAATTCACCTCTACTGAATTTATGCTTTGCACACACATTTCTTTTTCATATCTGTTTCCTTATTCTATTATTATTGAAACAATCCATTATATCTTCCCAATCCATTATATCTTAATGAAGATGATGGCCTTTGAAAGTAGAGAGAAAAAGAATACATCGCTATTGTTTCCTTCTCCAGATAGAATGCCAAATGGTATGTTGACTGAGCAAGAAAACCAATAAACTATTCAGATTCACTTCCAACTAAGGACTACTTTGTTGCGAGCAAACCCTGAAGTTTCTCTAGGACTCCTGGTTAGGGTTTTCAAGGGTTTGGAAGTTCTGACTATGCTAAAAATATTCACTACCCCCATCATCAAGGAAAATCGCACAACTGCAATAAACTGAACCTCTCTCTCATGGAGTCATTACATGACAACGGTGAAGAATAAAAAAATTCCACCATATCATTCAAATGACACATGTGGCATTAATAATTCTCAAACATCAGAATTTTCAGTGTGATAGAGGCAAAACATTCAGATAGTATAAAGGATTTTTATTTTGTTTTGATGGTATTATATAAACAGGTCTAAATGATAAAGACACAAATTTGCTGAAATAATTCATTTGTTTATGAATTGGCTTTGGTGACACTGTTGCCCCAAGGAGACGCTGTGTTAGTATGACTGTAGTTCTGATTCCACAAAAAGCAGCATAGGCCAGAGGAAAGAGCATGGCATTCAGAGTCAGACACCTGGGCTTCAAGTCAGGCACTGACACTCCTCTGTGACATTGACAAGTGTCAATTAATCCCGCCTTAAAACAGAAACAATAATAACACCTGCTGCTACCTCACATTATCACTGTGAAGAGCAAATAATTCAAAGTGCAGGCTTTGTAAATCTTTGTCACACCGGTGTTTCTCTCTCTCTCTCTCTCTCTCTCTCTCTCTCTCTCTCTCTCTCTCTCTTTTATAGAGTGTTTTCTCTGGATTACAGCCACAATGGTGAACTGACTTTCTTATTGAGTTATTCATAAGGTTCATTTGCAAATGCATATTCTGATCTTTTACATTTAGTGTGAAGTCAGCTGAGAAGGCTGCTGGGAGGGAGGGAAACAATGTTGACTTCTAGTTCTTCTAGTTTCTTACAGAATGAAGCAAATACTGATGGTTGAGGCACGTTGCTCTGTAGTTTGGTACTACATGTGTTAGTTTTGTCATAACAATTTAAATGCTTCCCCAAGAGACAGGAAAATTTATGTTGGACACACTTGTGGCTTCAGTTTCATATTCCAAAAAGGCACTCTGGGGTCTGTTTAAGGAGACATTGAGACTCATAAGGCAGCCCATCTGTACTCCCCGACTTGTAATCCGGGTGGTTCCCTTGTGGGAATTTTCAGAAACCCTGAGCAAAGAGGCCATAATTCTGTCAACACCTCACACCACAGAAGCAGGGGTTAGGACTTGATCCCTAGAAGCTGTGCAGTTAAACTGAGCTCTAACACCGTATAGAACGTGTGGGCTT
Organism: Myotis brandtii; assembly: GCF_000412655.1. NCBI lineage: Eukaryota > Metazoa > Chordata > Mammalia > Chiroptera > Vespertilionidae > Myotis > Myotis brandtii. Next base: position 8,322,433 of record NW_005360124.1, on the reverse strand, counting down.
GCTAGATCTGGCCCTGATACCACAAAAGCCGTCATCCTGTAGAGTTGTCAGAAGCAGCTGGTTGCCCAGTGCCCTGGCTGCTGATGCTGCATTTAATGATGCTCAGTGGACAGCCTGGATCTCCAGAGACGGAGGGAGCCAAACAGCTCTTGCTAAATCACTGGACTGAAGCAAGGGAATGTTCTCAGCTCTCTCACAGTGCTGGTAGGATATTAGGTTATGTGAGGTTTTGCGTTTCCTGTAAACCTCACATTGCATGGCCGGGGTGATTGGAATGAGTGGGAATTAAAGTGTTGATGTGGCCCAGTCATAAGCCATATGGGGACCATTTCCTGGTGTGCTGGGTCCACTGTCCACCCTTCTCTGCTCTGCCCTGGGTCCCTGGAAACTGACCTGTGAGGACTTTATCAAATGGCTCCTTTGCCCTCTGGCTTCCGGTTGGATGGTCCAGTGGGAGCCCAAGCAGGAGATTTGTGTGGAGGAAAGAGACTGAGAGGCAAATGTTCCCTTGGTTATTTTCCTGCAGGCTGGTCAGAGCTCTGTTAGGTGCGCCTCCCACGCAGACTTCTCCGATTTTGGTTCCAATAGCCACACTTTTCTCTCACCCCTTCTGACCTACCCACAGAAGAGATGGTATGCCTACTTTATCACCAGCGCTGGGTTACTGCAATCTTCCTTGTAGTTCACCAGTTTCCTGCTCATAAATAGGAAACTATAGTCTCATTCATTACATTTTCATTACATATTCCAGTTTGAGAGTGCCATCTTTTTCCTGCAAGGACTTTGATATGCCAGACAAGCTGGGATGGTCGCTGCCTTGCCATGGGAGCAAACCAAACTTTCAGTGCCAAATAGCTGTTGGGTAGAATGCCATTCAATTACAATGACAACAAGGGCCCCTCTGTTTCCATTGCTCTCCTGATAAAGCTTCGTTTCTCTCAGTTCTGTCCTATCACAAATGCCTGATTTGTGCTATGGCCCAAGTCACTTACTGAAAGGAGGTCCTGGGTATTTTTGCTTAATCTATAGAATGGTTTATTTGATGTATTCATTTTGGATGGAGTAAAAAATGAAGTATTACTTTTGTTATTATGAAAAAATAAAATCCCTTTCTCTTCTCCTTTCCTTGTCTATACATTCCTTTCCTTATTAATTTTTTTATTGCTTAAACCTAGAATAGCTATCTATCATTCAGAATACCAGATTTGGGTCAATATTTATATCTGAAGAAATGAGAAGGAGAAGAAAATCTAGCAACTTTTTAATGTTTATCAGTATGAAAACATTGGAATCTCATATTTTTTTGGTAGCAGGTTTATGTAGATCAGCTTGGACACAGGCTTATTGTTTTAGTCAAATGCTCCATTTAAGTTTGCTTATTGAATTTATTTGTATGATACTATATTTAAGAAGTTTCAGCACATATTTTTATTTCTTTAAAAAGTATTAATATTGTGTGCTTCCGCCCTAGCTGGTTTGGCTCAATGGATAGAGTATCAGCATGCAGACTGAAGGGTCCCAGGTTCGGGCACATGCTTGGGTTGCGGGCTCGATCCCCAGTAGGGGGTGTGCAGGAGGCAGCCAATCAATGATTCTCTCTCATCATTGATGTTTCTATCTCTCTCTCCCTCTCCCTTCCTCTCTAAAAATCAATAAAATATATTAAAAAATATTGTGTGCTTCCATCTTTTTGAAGATGCACTAGTCCTGGACCTATATTGCTGCTCCACAACTCCAAGTACTGTGTGCATATAGACATTAAAATAGAGTATATCAGAATTAACTTTATTTTGTTTCGAGAACATTGTGTATCTTTAATTGCAGTTTAGGGCACATTTAGGTGGTCTCTTCTGTCCTATATTCTCCCCTCCTCCAGTAACAGTGTTTCCTTCTCTGGGAACCACTTCTTCCCCAGCTCCAACCATGTATTACTCAGGAGCCGCCCTGTTTCTTCCATGACTCGGCCTCATTCTGACCACAAGTATGTAATTGGTTGGGAAGTGAGCACATGGCTGAAGCTCAGCCAAAAGGAATCCTCCCCTGGTCTTTTTGTGAAAGGGAGAGAGGAAGAGAGTTGGTTCCTCTCTGGAGATGGGAACCACAATTTGTAAAACCTTGGTGGACACTGTACCTCCATGTAAAGCAAATCAGTTTTTGGTGGTTGAAAGTAAAGTGACACCCAGAGAGAAGAAGAAAGGGGGTAAGAGCAGGTCCTTGGCACACGCAAGTACCGGGTTCTGACTGTCCCTGAAACCCAGGTGCATTTCTCTCTTTCTCAAGTTTTGGTTGTTCGGATAGCCTTCAATTCTATGAGATATATTCGGTATTGTCCTTATAACCTTCCCATTGCCTTAGTTTGATCATGGTCTCCATCATTTGCAATAAAAAACATCCTGACTAAAACAAATGACTATAAATATTCAATTTACGTTTATTCAGCAATCATTTTCTGAATAGATGTTTTGAGCCAAATCCTCCAAGGGAAGTAATATAGTATGAAACTTTGTTCCTATTCCCTCTGAGCATATGTTATAGGAAGAAAGATAAGAATGACAATGATGATTATAACAACCATCTTGATAATACAACAGGTCTACATATTTTACATGCTTGATTTTATTTAATGCTCATAATAACTCTATGTGTGTGATAGTACCTATCACATTTTGGAAATGATAGAATAAAGTCTCCGCAAGCCTGAGCCACACAGAAACTAATGATAGAGGCAGAATTTGAACTCGGGACTCTTGGATTTCTAGGTTCTTGCTCTGGCTCACTATCCCCTACCTCTTATATGTACGGGAAAATGTATGTGACTTAAAGGGATGCTCGGAGAAGGCAGAGATGACATTCACCTGGAAGGCTCTAGAGAAGTTTAATGGAGAAGGTAATATTTATATGTATTTTCAAAAGGTAGCAATAGGATGCAATGGGAAGAAAACACAATTGTACATGATCCTATATCCATGCTTTAAGTATACTTACAACTGAGACTGGACCAAGGGTAAAAACAGGAGATAGCATCCACTGAAATCCCTCTTGGGCTGCATTTTATACATTCAATGCTAGCTCTTCCCCCCAATTCAAACTCGCCTTTCTAATGATTCTGCCAAGTATAAAGTACTAACCTACAACTCTAAAGATTCACAGCTGGAAGGATGTCATTTTGCAGGAACTGAAGCCAGGAAAGTGTAGGAGTCTTGATTGAGCAGGTCTAGCAGTTGGTGAGCGTGGAGTGAGCATGTGCTTCCTGTTCTGATGAGGTTTGCGTGACCAATAGTGGCTGTGATGTGCTGCGCTGCCGCCAGGCACTCTGTGGGCGGGGAGTCTCCTTTCCCCTCTCCAGGCTCCATGAAAGCAAGCCTCCCATCTTAGCACAGTCCCCCTGCCCTGCAGCTGACGGAGACACACGCAGTCCTTCTGATGCACAGCAATGCTGATGGCTGGACATACCTCAGGGGTTGTAAAATGAGGGCGAAAAATAGTGTCTGTGCACTCGGCTCCTCTCTCCCTGGGGTAGAACTGATGTGGTCATTAGTAACCCCAGCTCTCTCTGTGAACTTTTTGGATAGAATTGGTCTACTGATAACAATCACTGATTCTTCTTTCTACTTATATGGTATTCCTGCGCCAGTGAGCTCCAGTGCTCTATGGAGAACTAATACTTGTTGAGTGTCTACAATGTGCCAGTGACCTCATATATCATCTCTTATGTCTGAAACTTCACAGTTACTCTATGAGAAACCCAAGATTCAGAGAGCCTAAGAAGCTTGCACAGGGCCACACAGGCAGCAGGTGGCAGAACTGAAATATGAACTTATTTTTGTATGACACAAAACCAGTGTCTTCACCTCACTGAGCTATCAGTAGGAATTAGTAGCCATTCTTTGGCTGGGGATACTAACATCTGGAATTTAAGTCATTTGTAAGGTCACCTTGCAGATTAGGAGTAGATATTATCTATATCCAGTCACAGTGGTGTGGTTGCACCAAAACAGACTTCTAAATGAGTTGGATGTCAGATTCTAGTCAGAAATAAAACATGCAGAGGTGAGAAAATATACTCTGGAGAAAAACAAAGTCAAACTTACTTTTAGAAATGCCTGTGAACTTCAGTTTTAAATGACCTAAGGATTATTATTATTATTCACATCAAGTTACCACATAGCTCCTTTCAAATTGGCCACTTCTTTTTGAAAGTGTTAATGTCAGGCTCAAAATAAGTGAACACTGGGAACCTTCAAAAATAATTGATTGGGCAGATGGATCTTAGGCTTGTTTGCACATATACTCTTTGTAAAACAGGCAATGTCCTACTAGGAGCTGGCAGAAAGGCATCCTCCGCTGCTGTCTTTTTCTGAAACTAGACTGTTGAGTTGAAGGGCATGAATCATATATTGGTGTACCACCTAAGAGCGATGTTATACCCATTTATGGCTTGTGGTTTTACTTTATGTTATTCGATGACTGAATTTAAAAGAACTGCATTTTTGCATGCATTGGGTAAGGTGCCCAAGGCAAGCAATTAATGGTACTTCTGTTTTATATGTAACAGTAAAAGGTGAGTTCTTTTTAAAAAGAAATGAAGTAGTAAAAAGGTGCAGCTAAGAAATAATGAGGGTATATCTCTCTGGGACTGAACTGCAGTTGAAGATTTATGTAGTAAAAATTGTAAACATCTGAATATCATATGCTAAGCCCTGTGCTTTACTATGAATTTCTGATTTTAGTCATGTGGGGAAATAATTTATTTGACCTCATATTTTCTCCCTGTCAAGGAAACTTTATCTCTTTAGACTTAATAATCAAGAAATCAATGTCAAATTTTATCAGATAATGCTATGTGCCTCCTGGGTTAAAGCAACTCTTAAAATGTTGAGAGGACCTGGAGAGCATTATGATAAGCAAAATAAGCCAGTCAGAGAAAGATAAATATCACATGATCTCACTCATTTGTGGAATCTAATGAACAACATAAACTGATGAACAAAAACAGATCCAGAGACAGAGAAGCATTGATCAGACCGTCAAGTCTCAGAGGGAAGGTAGGGGAGGGTGGGGATAAGGGGAGAGATCAACCAAAGGACTTGTATGCATGCATATAAGCCTAACCAATGGACACAGACACCAGGGGGGTGAGGGCATGAGTGGGGGGCAATGGGGGAATAAGGACACATATGTAATACCTTAATCAATAAAGAAAATAAAAAAAAATTTTTTAAATGTTGAGAGCAACATTGATCCTTTCTTAAATTGGATGCTGTAGAAGTTTCTGGGGGAACCTTAATGAACCTGGGGCTTCACTAAGGTAAATAGATCCTGGTAAAGCCATGTGGATTAAAAAACAACAACAACAAAAAACCTTCATAGGATTCTAGACTGTTCCTTAGCAAAGATATGTGGCAACAGTTAGAGAGTATATAGCATTATTTGTCTTTTCTTTATTAGTAAGTGTAGGAAAATCAAAGCTGCAGTAACAAATAAAGCCTCAAATTTCTGTGGCTTCACACGATAAAAGTTGCTTGCTCTCATCCTCATTTGCATCAGGCTGCACGGCTTTTCTGGGCAACTCTTTCTCCATGTGGTAACTTGAGTATTTGGGCTTCTCCCATCATATGTCTTTATCATTCAGGAATGCTTTGATTTCTGTTGGATGGATGGGGAAAGAGAGTGCTTACAATCATGTGTGAAATTTTCAAGACCATGCCTGGAAATGGTCTGTTTTATTTCCACCCATAGTCCAGAGACTAGGACTTAGTCACATACATGACCCAAGTGCAAGAGCGCCTAGAAAATGTAGAACACATAAACAGGGGAAGCAATTTTACATGTCAGTGACTTTATTTTTGAAGGTCGATCTTAAGAGTGGGGAAAGAAGTACACAGGAGAGACCTTTTGCTTAGATTGGCGAAGGATTGTAGGAAGAAAGAAGGACTGTGTAAAACCCAGTGATACTACAAATGTCACCACTCAGATAAGAGAAATCAAATTACTGCTTTGGCCACTGGAACATAGCAATGCTATGATTGACAGCTAGATTCCAAAATGTAAAAATATGTTTTCCATTTTTTCCTGTCAAGGTGGTCAAAGTAGGAAATATATGGATAGTATAACCATTGGGTGTGTTTTTGAGACTTTGGGCCACAGTATATTATTCTTTCTATCTATCAATCTATCTATCTATCTGTCTATCTATCTATCTATCTATCTATCTATCTATCTATCTATCTAATGTAATCAGAAAATCCAAGAAAATAAAACCTTGGTGTGTTCTAGGTAATGTATTAGTAATTGTTGTATAGATCTGCTGTTAGCTATCCAGAATCTATTTCTCTCTCAGTATAGAAATAGCACCTCTAATTTCTTTTGGAGAAATATTCTTTTACCTGTCTTAGTCATGCTCTCTGTATTGTATTACTTCTCAATGCTAGGAGTAAGCCAGAGTTAGATTGAGCCACTGTGGAGCTCATCACCTTTGCAACAGTAATTGGTTTAGCAATGTAATATCACCTGATTAGATCAATAGAAATGCTTGGAAATGCTCATTCTTTTTTTTTTAATCATCACCCAAGGGTATCTTTTTCATTGTTGTTTGAGAAAGAGAGGAATGGAGGGGGGAGAGACAGAGAGAGAAGCATCAATGTGAGAGACACATCAATTGGTTGCTTCCAGCATGCCCCCAAACCAGGGCTGGGGATTGAGCCTGAAACCAAGATATCTCTCCTTGGCTGGAATTGAACCTGGGACCCTTCAGTCCACGGGCCAATGCTCTATCCCAGTGGTTCTCAACCTTGGCTGCACATTAGAATCATCTGAGCCAAACCAGCTGGGTGCAAATACTTATTCTCCTTCCTTTCTTGCAGATATTAACATATTGATTCATATCGTCAAAGCTGTTGGATCATTGTCACTCTTTCCAACCTTAATCCTATTGAATTATTGGCAACCTCAGTAACTATGTGGATGATCCATCTAATTCCCTGGACCCTCAATTCTTTCACCTCCTCTTCTCCTTCACTCTAAATGAGATACTCACTTCCATGGTCTGACTGTAGACTTTATCATTACCAATAAGTGTACCCCTTTCATAATCTCTCTCAATCCTCCCATTTTGTGGTAACTCTTGTTGTTAATCCATTTTAACTCATCCTATAAACTCATTTCCAAAATTCACTGATTAAAATAGGTCCTAAAATTGAACATACTATTGTATTATTGCCCATCACCACCACCCTTGGGCACATATGTCATAACTTTTCTTCATGTCCATTTAAATTCCCTTATATAGCATTAAAATTACTTCCTCACATATATTCTTATATACTCTCTTGCCCCTTTCTTTCTCCCTTGGACTTGCCTAGAAAAACCCCTACATGGATGAAACTCAACTTTGACTGACTGAACTAAGGCAGCTGAATATACTAATAAAAGGGTAATATGCAAATTAACCATCACTCCATGACAAAAAGATGGCGGCACCCATAGCCACAAAGATGGCGGCCACTGTGAGAGGGGGCAGGCCAGGCTGAGGGACCCCCCACTCCAGTGCATGAATTTTCATGCACCAGGCCTCTAGTATACTAATAAAAGGGTAATATGCAAATTAACTATCACTCCATGACAAAAAGATGGCAGCACCCATAGCCACAAAGATGGCGGTTCTGGCTGGAGCCACAGAGCCGGCCAGAGTGGGTGGGAGGCAGCTCCAGCCTGGAGTGAAGGTGGAAGGCAGCTCCGGCCTGGAGCAAAGGCGGAAAGTGGCAACCAGAGCTAAGGCCCGGGTCCTGGGTGTTGGAGGGAAGCCGGTGCCGGCAGCCAGGGGAAGGAAGGCCTATTCTTGCACAAATCTTCATGCATCAGCCCTCTAGTAGCTGGAGAAAAATACTAATTCCTGACTGATTTATTTTAAAATCATGACTATAGACTCACACTGGCCCTCAGCTATTTAGTAATTTCACTGTGTTTCCCTGGCTGTTAACTTTTCTACTCTTCTTGAGGACTATTTTATACTTCCTCTTTCCTCAAATTGCCAGAACTCTCTTGTCCTTATCTCTGTCTTCTCCACCATCACATCTACCACCCCCTGTTTCTGTGCCATGTAGTCTGCTTTTCCTCTTGTTGCTGTGGATCAACTCTCCATGGAAATCCAGCTCCTTCACTGGATTGTAGCCCTTCTCTCCTACTCAAATACTCCATTCCAGCAATTCCCCCCATCTCTCTCTGTTCTTATTGCCCTCTCTCCTGAATCATTCACATCAGCAGAGAAACATGCTATTAACAGCTTCTATCTTAAAATCAAACTTGCTTCTTTTGTTGTTATTATTGTTAATCCTAATCCGAGGATATTTTTCCATTGATTTTTAGGGAGAGTAGAAGAGAGGGAAAGACAAAGAGAAACATTGATGTGAGAGAAACACATCAATTTGTTACCTGCACAAGCCCTGAGCAGGGCCTAGCCCGGGGAGGAGCCGGCAATCAAGGTATGTGTCCTTGACCAGAATCAAACTCAGGACTGTTTGGTCTGCAGGCCTGATGCTCTAGCCCAGGGGTGGGCAAACTTTTTGACTCAAGGGCCACAATGGGTTCTTAAACTGGACCGGAGGGCCGGAACAAAAGCATGGATGGAGTGTTTGTGTGAACTAATATAAATTCAAAGTAAACATCATTACATAAAAGGGTACAGTCTTTTTTTTTTAGTTTTATTAATTTCAAACGGGCCGGATCCGGCCTGCGGGCTGTAGTTTGCCCACGGCTGCTCTAGCCACTGAGCCAAACCGGCCAAGGCAAAATAAAACTTTCTTGACCCACATTTCTTTCCAGGAACTGCCCCATTTCTCTGCTTCTTTTTCACCAAGACTCCAGAAGGGCGCTATTTACAACATCTACTTGTCCTCCTCTCCATGCTAGTGAGCCTTTTCTCTCCACCACATTGACAAATCCAATGGTCAGTTCTCAGTCGTGTTATTTTCCCTGATTTATCATTCCTCATACCTTGAAGAACTTAATTTTTCTCCTAGGAAACCACTAAGTTTCCTTGCTTCGCTTCAGTTTTCATCTCTCTATGGCAGGGGTCCTCAAACTTTTTAAACGGGGCCAGTTCTCTGTCCCTCAGACCGTTGGAGGGCCGGACTATAGTTTAAAAAAAACTATGAACAAATTCCTATGCACACTGCACATATCTTATTTTGAAGTAAAAAAACAAAATGGGAACAAATACAATATTTGTATTTGCATGTGGCCCACGGGCCGTAGTTTGAGGACCCCTGCTCTATGGTCTATTCCCCATATGAAAACCAGAATGACACTTTTAATATTATAGTCAGACATTTCACCCTTCTGCTTAAAATGTTAAAATGACTTCCCTTTTCACTTAAGTCCATTGAAAATGGACTTTAGGGCCCAATATGATGGTTACCCCACTCCTCAATAGTGTTTTTTCCCCCCACAACTCCTATAATTCTTCTTGAACACACTGCTTGGGTCATATTTCCTCTTTGCTGTTCCTTGAGCACAGCAAGCATAAGCCCTTTGTATTTGCTGTTCCAGACAGATCTATCTATCTATCTACCCACCATCATCTATCTATCCATCCATCCATCCATCTACCCATCATCTGGCACTGTTACTTCTTTCAGGTCTATTTTCAAATATCACATCAGAGAAACCTTTCTTGATAACCTCATTTGAAATAACAGATTGCTCTTTGTACCTGAATTTTACTTCCTTTTCTCTTCCCCTGCCTTATGTTTCTCCATATCACTTACCACTACCTGTCATATTAATTTTAATTTTTTATTAAAGAGTGTAAGCTACTTGAGGGAAGGGATTTTTTTTCTTTGTTCTCTATTTTTTTTTCTGGCACTAGAATAGCACCTAGGGTATAGTAGTTGCTCAATACATATTTGTTGAATGAATGATTGAATTAATTCTTCTAAAAGAGCTATAGGCCAGGGAGAGAGATTCTTTCTTATCACTGGACATGAATGAGAAATCTTTGAGTCCTAGGAGATCTGGCACTCACTTGGGAACAGGAAAAGCCTTAGAAAGTAAACCTATACCTTGAAAAGCAGAGAAGAAAGAAACTGGTAGCATTGATGGCTCATTAAAAACCAATTTACTCTTTTAAAAATATATACTTTATTGATTTTTTTACAGAGAGGAAGGGAGAGGAATAGAGAGTTAGAAACATCGACAAGCGAGAAACATCAATCAGCTGCTTCCTGCATATTCCCTACTGGGGATGTGCCCGCAACCAAGGTACATGCCCTTGACCGGAATCGAACCTGGGACCCTTCAGTCCGCAGGCTGATGCTCTATCCACTGAGCCAAACCGGTCAGGGCCAATTTACTCTTTCTTTCATGTTAACGTAATCCCATTTTACTTAGGTATCTACTCCTCTAAGGAAATAAATCTACCTGTAGCTCAGGAATAATTCCTGAATATTCAGTGCCCATCTTTGTATCAAATTCCTCTTGCTAAATTATTGATTTATGATGGGCATGTTGCTCAGTACTGGCCATGGGAAAAGAGGGAAAGTTTACTGGGGAGTTTTGGGAAAGGTTTTTTTTTCACTCTTCCAAAGACATACAAGGCACAAAGCCTGTTCATTGACGTGACCTTTTATCTAACTGTAACTGCTGGATATTATGCTTGCCATTTTGGGTCTGCAAAGGAGTTAGCTGAGAAGTATGCTGACATGATGAGAATACTCGGTGGAAAGACAAAAGGAAACACTACTGAGTTAAACCTAGAGATACCCTATCTTGAGATTTCTGGCTATATAAAGTGATGCATTTTCTTTGTTTAGTCAATTGAATTCAAGTTTTCATTACATGTTGCCAAAAGTTTCCTAACTGATACACCAACCCATCTCTCAAATTATCAGTTAGGCCATCAAATTCTCTTTATCATAAGCCAGTTTAAATTGTGTTTTCTTTTACTTGTGACCAACAGAGCAGTGAGTTTCTTATCCAAATGCAACCACTAAAAGGAATATAACCCTCCACCGATAATTAACAAGGTAATTGCTTGGAAGTAATCTTGCATGGACTCTGGATGTGAAGGGTGCGGGCTGGTGAGTTTGGATGCCCCTGCCAGTCCTTATTGTGGGTGCCCCATGGCCTGCTTCTCACCACGTGGGCACCTCGCATTGTCTGTCCTCTGTAGGTCTGGACTCCGGCGGGCTGAGATCTCACAGCATCCTGTTGCGTCAACTTGAAGGGATTTTTAGGATGTTTTATTAAGTAAGAAATAAATAAGGCAAGGGAAATGCATATAATATGACCTCATTTTCATGAGACAAACAAAAAATGGCATTTTTGGGAGGTGGGGAGAAATAGATGGAAAATATTTACAGATTGTTGATCCTGTTTGTAGGAAACTGGGCAGGGTGTCTGGGAGTGGGGTCTAGCCAACAGGTAGCATTCAGGAAATTTTCACTTTATGTACTATTTGATGTTTAACTTTTTATTACAAGTGTATGCATGTAATATAAAAAACAGAAAAGTTATTTTAATTTAGGGGAAAAAGTAATTTGAGTAATAGACGAATTCACTCCAAAGGAATCAAGTGAATTATTTTCTAAATCATTGAGATTTACATAGCTCCTATCACCATTACTCCCAACTTTAAATCAATCCCAAAAGTTTATCAGTTAAATCATGAAATAGCAACTAACATTAAAAAAGAAACTGATTGTTCCATATAATGATTACATAGTCAGTTTTGTGAGTGGACATCCTCTAAGGTTGTTCAGTGCATGATCCACACATCCATCTACAGCAGTGATTCTCAATCTGTGGGTCGCGCCCCCTTTGGGGGCGAATGACCCTTTCACAGGGGTCGTCTAAGACCATCGGAAAACACAAATATAATTACATATTGTTTTTGTGATTAATCACTATGCTTTAATTATGTTCAATTTGTAACAATGAAATTGGGGGTCACCACAACATGAGGAACTGTATTAAAGGGTCGCGGCATTAGGAAGGTTGAGAACCACTGATCTATAGGAATCCATACATCATCAGAAGTTCATACATAATCTGATTATCTCAAATGGAAATCTGTATCTCCACATTAAAAATTGAAGAAATAAAAGGAAAAACTTGAACAAGTTTTCCTAAATGAATGGAAGGAAAAGTCATATCAACATGAAATTAAATGTTGGGCTAATGAGTGTATCCTAACCCAAAAGCCTTAGCCACATATGAAGCCTTCCTGTAGGTTTGCTTGCTAAACAGGTGATCCCAGAGCAGCCAAACAATTCACCTTTGGCTGGAAGGAAGGGAAGGCTCAGGTGTACATACTGTCACAAAGATGGTCTTATTAAATTTGATTGATTGGCCCTGGCCAGAGTGACTCAGTTGGTTTTGCATCGTTTCATGCACCGATGGTTGCTGGTTCTATTCCTAATCAAGGACACATGCTGGGGTTTCAGGCTCGATCCCTAGTGTGTAATTATTTTAAAAATGTGATTGATTAATAGATTGACCCACTCATTTTACAAACTTTAACTAAGGGGCTACTGGGTTTTGGGAGGATAGGGTAAAAAAATATCACATGGCCCCACAGCATAGAACATGTATATAAAGTTATAAAAGAAGACTATTACAATAATAATTGTTATTATTGTAACCTGAATCGGTAATTTTTTTTCTCCGAGAAGATAAATTCTGACATATTTCCAAGATCCTATCCTATAGGATAACATGAATATATCTTAAACATACACACTTGACCGATAATTAAATCAGTCTTATTTCTAGAGTGGGGCTTTGTTAGAGTCCATCAGTTTGTCAGGTTCTATTACCTCCCAATAGGTGTCCAGTGACTTAAAGAAATGAATTGACCAGCTTCAGGTCATTTATAAGAGCATCAACTGCCAAGCCTTCCAAACTGCAGCAGGCGTTTCAGCACAGGAAAGAGTGAAAGGAGAGTTGTCTCCACTGGAACATTCTGTCTTTGCACCTCAGGCTATGTTTAGAAGTAGGAAGTTATCTGCTTTATCCATTATAGGCACCGGGAAAGGAAAGCCTTCTGTTCCCTGGGCTTTCTGGTCAATCTTCTTTATAGGAAGCCAAGTCAGAGCCAGGTCAAAATTGGTCTTCAATTTATTTATCTATTCCTGTTTATTGTAGCACACTCAATTATTTTTTTAAAAAAATACACTATGTTTTTTTCCTCTCCTGTTCTGCTCATCATTTTTTGCCACCTGTACTTGTCTGCTAGGGCTGCCATAACAAACTAGCACAGGCTGGCTTCAACAACAGGAATTTATTTTCTCACAGTTCTAGAGGCTGGAAAGTCCAACATCAAGGTGCTGGCATGGGTGGTTTCTTCTGCGGTTTCTTCCCTTGGCTTGTGCATGATCAGCTTGTGTCCACAGAACCTAATGTGTCTATGCAAGCACATCACTGGTGTCTCTCTCATTTTATACAAACACAGGTCACATTGGATGAGTGAGTGCCTCACCCTTATGACCTCAGTTAGCCTTAATTACCTCCTCAAAGGCTCTGTCTCAAACACAGTCACTTTTGGGGTTAGGGCTTCAATACATGAATTTGAAGGTGAGAGGAGCCACAATGTAATCCAAAACGCCAGCTGTCTCTGTTTCTCTTCCATAAGTCCTTCCCAATTCATCTTTTAATGATTCCTTCTGTTAATCCTAAAATTTTGGGGGGTAAAATTCACAAATTTCCTCATAGACAACAGTAGTTATATTATTGCCTCCAGTTGAGGGCTTCCTTCAGACAGATACTGTACATTAAGAAGGAAAATTGTGTAGGTCCTACCAACGGGGTGTTCAAAAGGTACCTTTTCTTTTTAAACCTTCCTTTTATTGAGGGAGGAGAGATTATATTTGGACTTAAAGAGCTGCTGTGGATCATGTGATTCACAAATAGAAATTGCTAATGAAATGTCTTTTATTTGGCTTTTAGTAAATGTTAAGTCCTTTTGATTTGCTTGCATAAACTTTAAGATACTGTTGTTGAAAATAGATTTATGAAAAGGGATGGAAATACATTAGAAAAAAACATAATATCTAGAAATGGGCATCAGTAACTGTCAATAACTAGAAAAGCACACTTCTAAATGTTCTCAATTTTATTGTGGATTCTACTGTGCTATTCTGAGATATGGATAGGGCAAATGATCTTATAGTATTGCAGAATATTTGTAGTATTCACTTCCACCAGCATTGTATGAATCTGTGTGCTCTCATGTATTCATTATTATTTTTTGCACCTTTTCTCAAGGCTCAAATAAGTATTTGCTCAATTAGATCTTCTTAGAATTATTGGCAACTTTCCTTTTTTCTTTTGATCTGCAGGTGTGTAGTTACATAGCAACCCAATAGTTCTCTATCTGTTTTTCCTCTTTATTCCTCCTCTACCATAACCAACAGAACTCAGAGAGATAAAAAAACAAAACAAAAACAACTGGAGATATGTCGCTTTGCACCAATAGCTCGTTCCTCCAAAGGCCATCAGCTCAGCTGCCCATAATTCCCTAGAAGTCTTATAGTTTTCAGTGTAAATCAGCTTGATTGTGTGTTTTCTTTTGTTTCAAACAAAGAAATATGCTTTATACAGCTGGCTGGTTTTGCTAGATTGGAGAAATTACCTCAGAAAGACTTGGAGGGGACATAGGAAATTTATCTATTGACTGAAGTTTTTAAGTAGCAGTCCTGGGGGTAATTTACATGAAAGAAAAAGCAGCATGGGTCTGCCCTGGGATTTACATGCACTTTTGTTAGGAAGGAAAATATCATACATCTGACCCAAATGGATTGAATGGTTCAATGCACACAGCGTTCTTTTCATCGGTAAACAGTTTGAAAAATCCAGCAAGTGAGAAATGAAACACTGATTTGGTTTAAAATCAAAACCTCTCCAATAAATTTAATACTTATCTCAAGTATCAAATATTTTTGTGTTCAAAATATAGAGCTTTGGGCTTGAGTAACAGGGAGCACACTATATTACAGGCCGGGTTAGTAGAAAAATCAATGCTTTCAAAGTTTGTGATTCAGTTGAAATGGGCAAGGAAATATTTGGAAAGCAATAACTTAGAATTTATAAAGAACACATGTGCCTGTATACACTCATACCTCTTCAGAAAAGGCATGTAGGGGTCACAGGGCAGAGCACAAGCTGTGTTTCCTGGTACTTGATACCCACAAAACTCTGGAAATAGTGTCTGTTGAGCCTTGAAAGCTAAAAGTGAGCATTAGGAGGGAAAGTTACCTGCATTGAGTGGGCAGCAGGTTGGTAATAGCTAGGTGGTGTTTAAAAGATGCTTTAAATAAAGCATTTGTTTCGTTTGGGGGTAATTAGCAGGCTTTATGACTCCAGGAGTCTTTGTAGATTATCATGATTTACAAACAACAGTTGCTAGCTATTGCCTGACACTGAGTAGGCTATTAATACATGTTAATTTCCTTCCCTACTTTCTTTCAAGGTCTTGATTTTAAAGAAGCCAGCAGGGAAGTACCATAAATTAACTGAGTTAACTTGCATTTTAACTAGTAGATCTTTTCTGTTCCCTTATATTTTTAATATAAATGTGTAATCACTTATTTTATAAACACACACACTTGTATGTATGTATGTATGTGATGCTAGGGTAATGTGGAATTTGGGTAATCTATCTATCATATCTATCTATCTATCTATCCTAGTTAATCCTCATCTGAGGATATTTTTTCATCAATTTTTTAGAGAAAGTGGAAGGGAGGAAGGGGGGAGGAGAGTAAGAGAAAGCGTGAGAGGG
>NW_005360124.1:8300487-8306589 GCF_000412655.1 Myotis brandtii | reverse complement strand
AGAGAGAGAGAGAGAGAAACATTGATATGAGAGAGACACATCCATTGGTTGCCTTCCACATGCAGCCCAACTGGGGTGGGGATGGAACATTCAACCCAGGTACGTGACCTTGACTGGGAATTGAACCCAAGACTCTTTGGTTCTCAGGCCTACATTCTATCCACTTAGCCACACCAGCCAGGGCTGGGTAATCTGTATTTTTAAAAAAAATATATTTTTATTGATTTTTTACAGAGAGGAAGGGAGAGGGATAGAGAGTTAGAAACATTGGTGAGAGAGAAACATCAATCAGCTGCCTCCTACACACCCCCTACTGGGTATGTGCCCACAACCAAGGTACATGCCCTTGACCGGAATCGAACCTGGGACCCTTCAGTCCGCAGACCAACGCTCTGTCCACTGAGCCAAACCATTTAGGGCTAATCTGTATTTTTAATGAAATCAAAGAAATTCAGATGTTTAAATAATACATTCTAAAGTTTCAGGTATAGCACCTAAAGTATAGGATGACCACAAGAGATTATAGAATCATAGCATATCATTCTGAAAGGGCACCTAGAGATCATCTGTCTATTTAAATCCCTCCTCATCATTTTTCAAGTGAAGATACAAAGACTGATAAGGTGAATTTACCTTAACCTGTCCGTGTCAATGTCCTCAGTGGTGGCAAATCTTCATTGAAAACAATAAAGTCATTTGGAGCTAGGTCTGATGGATATTATCTATCACTTATCAAGTTAGATAATAGTGTGGAAGCAAAAATTTTCGTGACGCTCATACCAGTGGCTGAGACAATGTCCTGTCTTGCCTTCTCTCTGTGCTGCAATCACCATGGAAGAAGAAAGTTGCAAAAGCCTTTAAAATAATAACTGTTACTAGAAGAAAATGTCCAACTTTTTATTTCTAGGTTTACTTCAAAAGATGTCTCTCACTTGGATGTGAAAGTTCCAGTATGAGTGTGTGTTTATTTTTTTTTTTTTTGGCTTTAATTAGGAACATTATTTGAGTTTCATCTCATGTTGGAGTGTAGCATTGGACCTTAGGCAAATAACCCTAATTGTTGATTTTTGTAGCATGACAGTTGTGCAACCAAAAATTCATAGATTAAAAACAAGCAAACAACCCCCCCTTTTTTTGTCAAACAGTAAAGAAACAAAATATTGTTCTCTTTGATGATTTTAATAATACCCTTAGTAAGCAATTCTGGGTTAGAGATCTAAAAAAATGTTTAATTTGCTTGGCTTATTTACAATAATTAGCTTTGAGAGTCTTCTTTAGTATGCAATTTTCTAGTTTGTCTGCAAATCAAAACCTATTTATATGTAATTCAGAGAATGCATAATATCTTAGTTCAATTTCATCTGGTAAGTCAGTAATATTTGTATTTCTACCTAGAAAAATCAATTCCATGAGTCCATCATAGTAAATGTATTTTGTCATTTATTCAGTTAGATTTACCATTTCTAACTGAGCAGAGATAGCAAATTGCTTACCCAAAATCCATTTTCTCCTTTTTCCTGGGCAGTGTGCCCAGCTGGGGAGAACAAGAACAACAATATTTCTTCACCGAGGCCAATGAAATACAAGCTGAAGGTTTCTGGAAAATGTCCTCAAAGGCTTCTGACTTTTACTCTGACCCTTTTCTTCCTACCAGTATTTGGAATGTAGTCATGCTAACTGGGATTCCAGCAGTTATCTTGAAATATGACGTAACCTTAGGATAGACACCAGTGCTAACTATGGTAGATTAGAAAGAGAGATGGAATTCAGGTCTTTGATGAGAGTCCTGGCATACCTATCTTCCAGTATCTTTCATATGAGAGAAAAATAAACCCGTATATCTCTAAAACACCATTACTTTGGACTTTCTGTTGTATGCAGTGGAATGTAATCCCTTCTTATATGCTAAACTCAATTTCATCAGTTTTTTTGTTTGTTTTTTGCAGCTTAAGAAAATCTTATGGCTTCCTGTTGCTTGCTATCAAACTATAATCACTTAACCAACTATCTAAACTGATCTATTCTATACTTTGGCCCATTGCTGCAACCAAGCATGTTGATCTGCTCCTACTTCCCCCATAATTTATCAGTCTGTTTGCAATTTACTCTTACAAAAGACATTTTCATTTTTTGTATTAGTCATATTCAAATTTAGGTATAAAGGTTGCAAAAAATTGATTTCAAAAGAGAGGAAATACAATGCCAGCTTATAGCTCACAAATATGGAGTTTCTTTGGTATTCCAGCTTTTGCTCACAGCAGAGTATGTTGAATCCAGTGCAGCTGTGCCTGTGTTTTTTTTTTTTTTTGTATGTTTAGTTTTTTTATTTGCATATGTAAGAATATAGTTACAATTTTTAAAACAAGTGAAACTAAAGTGTAAGTAAGAATGGGAAAGATGAAATTTAGAAAGATTGTGAAAATCTCACTTTTGGGGCGGGCTAAACCTTTTTTTAAAAATTAAATTTATTGGTGTGACATTGTCTAATAAAATTATATAGGTTTTAGGTGTACAAGTCTATAACATCATCTGTATATTGCATTGTGTGTTCACCACCCCAGGTCAAGTCTCCTTCCATCACCGTTTATTCCTCCTTTACCCACTCCTACCTCCCCCACTTTCCCTCTGGTAATCACGTACTGTTGTCTGTGTCTAAGAGTTTGTGGGGTTTTTTGCTTAATCCCTTCACCTTTTCACCCAGCCTCAACCCCTGACTCTCTGACAGCTGTCTGTCTGTTCTCTATCTGTGAGTCTATTTGTGTTTTGTTAGTTTATTTTGTTCATTAGAGTCCACATATAAGTGAAATAATATGGTACTTGTCTTTCTCTGATTGGCTTATTTCACTTAACAAAATACTCTCTAGGTCCATCCATGTTGTTGTAAAAGGTAAGATTGCTTTCATTTTTTTGCAGATGAGTATTATTCCATTGTATAAATGTACTACAGATTATTTTATCCATTCATCTACTGATGGGCAATTGGGCTGTTTCCAAATCTTGGTTATTGTAAATAACACTGCAGTGAACATAGGGGTGCATATATTCTTTCAAATTAGTGTTTCAGATTTCTTTGAATATATTCCCAGAAGGGGAATCGCTGGATCAGAAGGCAGTTCCATTTTTAATTTTTTGATTTAACACATATTGTTTTCCACAGTGGCTGCACCAATCTGCATTCCCACCAACAGTGCCACAAGGGTTCCCTTTTCTCCACATCTTCACCAACACTTGTTTTGTTTGTTTGTTTGTTTGTTTGTTTATTAATGATAGCCATTCTTGTAGGTGTGAGGTAATATCTCATTGTGGTTTTAATATGCATTTTCTTAAATGATTAGTGACTTGAACATCTTTTCATATGTCTTCTGGCTATCTCTATGTCCTCTTTGGAGAAGTGTCTATTCAGGTCCTTTGCCCACTTTTTAATGGTATTATTTGTTTTTTTGGTGCTGAGTTGTATAAATTTTGGATATCAACCTCTTATCAGATATATCATTGGCAAATATGTTCTCCCATTCAATAGGTTGTCTTTTCATTTTGTTGATGGTTTCCTTTGCTGTGCTGTGCAAAAACTTTTTAGTTTGATGTAGTTCCATTGTTATTTTTTCCCTTGTCCAGTGAAATATATAACAAGAAATATTGCTATGAGAAATGTCTGAGATTTTACTGCCTATGTTTTCTTCTAGGATTTTTATGGTTTTGAGTCTTGCTACTATGTCTTTAATCCATTTTGAGTTTATTCTTGTGCATGGTGTAAGAAGGTAGTCTAGTTTCATTTTTTGCACATGTCTGTCCAATTTCCCCAACACCATTTATTGAATAGACTATCTTTACCCCATTGTGTGTTCTTATCTCCTTTTAAAATATTAATTGACTATAAAGAAGCAGGTTTATTTCTGAGCTCTCTATTATGTTCCATTGATCTATATGTCTGTGTTTATGCCAGTACCATGCTGTTTTGATTACCACAGCCTTGTAGTATAGTTATCAGGTAGTGTGATTCCTCCAACTTTGTTCTTTCTCAAGATTGCTGTGGCTATTTGGTCTTTTGTGATTCCATATAAATTTTTGGAATATTTGTTATAGTTCTGCAAAATACGCCATTGTTATCTTGATAGGAATTGCATTGAATCTATAGATTGCTTTGGGTAGTATGGACATTTTAATGATGTTAATTCTTCCAATTCACAAACACGGTATGTGCTTTCATTTATTTGTATCTTCTTCAGTATCTTATAATTTTCTGAGTACAGGTCTTTATATCCTTGGTTAAATTTATTCCTAGGTTGTTGTTGTTGTTTTTTTATTCAATTGTAAATGCAATTGTTTCCTTAGTTTCCCTTTCTGATAGTTCATTATTGGTGCATAAAAATGCAGCTGATTTCTGGATACTTATTTTGTATCCTGCTACTTTACTGAATTCATTTATCAGTTCTAGTGGTTTTTTGATGGAATATTTAGGGTTCTCTATATACAGTATGATGTGATCTGCAAATAATGAAAATTTTACTTTTTCCTTTCCAACTTGGATCCCTTTTATTTCTTCTTCTTCTTCTTCTTGTCCGATTGCTGTGGCTAGGACTTTCAGTACTATCCTATCTAATAAAAGGGTAATATGCAAATTAACCATCACTCTGTCACAAAGATGGCAGCACCCATAGCCACAAGATGGCGGTGCCCAGTCCTCTCAGCCCCGCTGCTGGAGTCCCTGGTCCTGTCAGCCCCACGGGAAAGGGGGGGGGTGTGGCTGGAGTCCCCAGTCCTTTCGGTTTCTGCAGCCAGAAGCAGAAGCCGAGAGCATGGGGAGCACCAGGCATGCTGGGAATCATAGTTCTGGTGGCAGCCCCTGGACCAGAAGCAGAAGCCGAGAGCATGGGGAGCACCAGGAATGCTGGGAATCATGGTTCTGGTGGCGGATGTGTTGCGCGATCGCCTAGACCAGTGGTTCTCAACCTTCTGGCCCTTTAAATACAGTTCCTCATGTTGTGACCCAACCATAAAATTATTTTTGTTGCTACTTCATAACTGTAATGTTGCTACTGTTATGAATCATAATGTAAATATCTGATATGCAGGATGGTCTTAGGCGACCCCTGTGAAAGGGTTGTTCAACCGCCAAAGGGGTTGCGACCCACAGGTTGAGAACCACTGTCCTAGACACTCGAGCCAAGTGAGCCTGGAGCAAGTTACTGTTGTGGGTGGGGGATGGAGGGAAAGCAAAGGTGAGAGACATAAGTAAAGTCAGAGTGTCGAGGAAAAATTAAAAGGAAGATATCCTGCAACTTCTAGGAAATCTCCACCAAAGAAGCAAAGAAAAAAAAAAGAGCTCTATTATTCTGTGAGCACTAAACCAGACTGGGCTGATTTCTCAGACAATTCACTCATATGATTGCAAAGACAGAGAGAAACTTCACTCTTTTATGTAGCCAGGCAGATACAATGCACAACATGCACGTTTTCACGGAGAGGACTTAGCACCGTTTGCTATACACCCTTTGGTAAATCACTTCTTTGGTGGCCATCTGTGTTAGATAATTGCCATAATCAAGAGTAAAAATTAAAACTTCTATCTCTGTGACAAGCAGGTCCTTAGAGCTTGGAGCAAGACAACTATCTACACTAATAAAAGAGAAACATGGTAATTGGCGTACGACCGCTACCCTTCCCATTGGCTAATCAGCATATCCTTATGCAAATTAACTGTCAGCCAAGATGGCGGCCAGCAGCCAGGCAGCTGGAAGCGAACATGAGGCTTCCTTGCTTCAGTGACTGCAGACTCCAACATTCCCCGCCTCACTTGCCGGCCTCTGAGTTGCAAATCTAATCAACTATGTACTATGTTGTAAATAAGAAGCTAAACAAAACCCTAGAAACCAGCTTTCAACCTGCCGGGATCTCAGAGCTGAAGTTATACATTGTTTCGATTATAGAATGGCAAACAAACCAGATACGAAGCCTCAGAGCTAGAGCCAGAGCTAAAGCTGGCCCAGAATAAAATAAAAAAAGAGAAAAAAAAGGAGCAGTTGGGAGCTTCAGTCACCCGCCAACCTGAAAACGGCCCTCAGCCCCTCAGCCAGACTGGCCAGGCACCCCAGTGGGAACCCC
>NW_005360124.1:8229088-8299390 GCF_000412655.1 Myotis brandtii | reverse complement strand
AATTTCATGCACCAGGCCTCTAGTGTTGAATAAGAGTGGTGAAAGCAGACATACCTGTTTTGTTCCTGATCTTAAGGAAACACTTTTAGATTTTGCCCACTGTGTCTGGTGTGCCATCTCCCAAATCTTCATGTGTTCACCATCCCCAAAGCTCTCTAACACTGTCCTTCTGTTTTTTTATGGAATCTTCAGTAGATAATCATGATTGACAAAATCATGGGTCATTGGCATGGGAATAGGCTTGGCACATTTGAAGGACAGCAAGAGCAGTGCGACTAGGTTATCATGAAGGAAGGAGGGAATTTTAGGAAGAGTTGGAGAGGCAGGCAGGGGCCAGGATTTCTAGATCTTTATAGAGAGACCACAAGTTTAGATTTTATTTGAATAAGAAGCCACTTGAGAGTTTTATACAGGGAAGTGATTTATATTTCAAAGTGACCACTCTGGCTGCTCTTTGAGGCATGGACTGTGGAATAGGAGTATGGGGTGAGGGAATATGGAGATCAGATTGGAGGCTATTATATTAACCCAAGTTAGAGAACACGGTGGTTGGAGTAGTGCTGTATCAGCAGAGATGCAAATCCTACTTGAAAATAAAATTGTTCAAAATAACATTTAACCACGCTAAGTGTGGCTTTTAGGTAGTGTTTACTATTGATACAGAATATGCAAAATATAAGGATATTGGAATGGAACTCCAGAGGTATAATATTTAAGGAGATACCAGACCTAGCAATACTAGTAGACATGATGTGACAGTGAAGACTGAAAGCCTAGCTTTTTGTCACGCAATTAATGTTTGTGTTTGTTGTTTTTCTCAATCATCATGACACCTTTGTTGAAGCTAAAGAGGATTTTCTTAGGACAAAAAAGAAAAACAGCAAATAATTAAGGCAGCTTTCACTTAAAATGTTCTGGACGAGTAATTTGGCTTGGAGAGTTTATTAAATACTCACACATTCAGAATAGATAATCTGTGTCTACCTGGTTGTAAACTTTTGCCTCAGCTGAGATATTTTCTGGCTGATTTTGCCTTACGGATCCTGTTCTACCTGTCAGATGGAAGAGGGTTTGTGCTGTAACTTCTTATCTGAGTTCAAATAAACTGGTGTACTTACAAGGAATAGCATTGTAAACTTCCCCCAGATTTCTGTAGGAAAAGGAAGGTTTCCTGTCACAGTCAGCAGCAGTCTTTTCCTGGCATTTCTCAGCATAAAAAGGGAAGCTGAGTTCTAATGCAGAGTATGTGTTAGAAATACAGACTAAATGTTCTTTTGGATCAAAGTCATAGGTTGCTCAAAGACAGCAATTAGTTCTATTGACCCATCAATTTGTACATTTTTGAGTAATTCATTTACTCAGTCCATTTATTTAAGAAACGACAAGCTTCCTTCTAAAGATTATTATGGTGGTAGCTACTAAGGAAAAGAAGCCAATATACGCATGGTTTATGCTTCAAATCCTCAAATATTTATATTACATTCTTTGGTGAGAAACTGGGATATCAAGTGTTTGTTTTCTTTACCTTCTAAACTTAGAAAATTTTGACAGTTATTTTCTCTCCACTGGAGTCACATTTTACAATGAATATCAATTAATCAAATTAAGTAGACAGGAAATTCCTACTGAATTCCTACTTTGTGCTAGACATGGTCATATATAAATATTGTTTAACTTTCCACTTTAAAATAAAGCCATTTGAAATTTAAAGAAAAGTTGCAAGAATAGTACAGAAAACTCCCAAATACCCTTCACCCAGATTCAAATTTGCGTTATCATTCTCTCTCTCTCCAATATTTTTCTGAACCAATAAAAAATGTATGCCTAATAATTCTTTTGCCTTCAACCTTCAATAGTTAACCTTTAATGTGTTTTTCCTAAAAACAAGGATAGCGTCTTATATATCCACAGTATAGTTATCATATTTGAGAAATTTGACATTGATATAATATTTAATCAAATCTACAGTCCATATTCCTATTTTTTGTCAATATTCCAATCATGTCTTTTTAGCATCTTTATTCCTTCAGCACAGGATATAGTATTGATTTCAGTGGCTTTTTTCACTTAACAATATAAGTTAGAAAGCACTCCATAACAATATGTGAATTCTTTTCATTCTTTCTTTTTAACAGCTGCATAAATATCAGTGTGTAAATGTGTCATCATTTATTCAACCCATCTCCTGTTTGGATACTTAGGTACTTTCTACTATTTTGCAGTTACAAATAATATTGCAGTAAATACATGTACATATGTATTTTCACACTGTTTTAGATGTGTCATCAGTGTGAATTCCAAGAAGTAGCTGGATAGTGGGTCAAAAGGTAAATGCATATATGTAGGTGTATAGATATTGACAATTTTCTTCATAGGATTTGTGCCATTTTTTATTTCTACCAACAATGCATGAAAACACTTGTTATCTACACTTTCAATATTTTTAATTTTTACCACAAATTAAAAATTTGTGGGTGAGAAATGGTATATCATGTCTTTTGTTCATATTTATGACATTCTTTATCTTTTCCCACTTAATTTTTACATAACTAGGGTATCATTTTTTTATGATATGTATTTCAAATATTTCCCTAAATGTTCATTTTTCTTTTTACTTTGCTTATAGTATTTTTTGGCTGTACATTTAAAAAATTACAATATTTCCCTAAATGTTCATTTTTCTTTTTACTTTGCCTATAGTATTTTTTGGCTGTACATTAAAAAAATTACGTAGTTAAATTTTTTAAAAATATATTTTATTGATTTTTTACAGAGAGGAAGGGAGAGGGATAGAGTGTTAGAAACATCGATGAGAGAGAAACATCAATCAGCTGCCTCCTGCACACCTCCTACTGGGGATTTGCCCGCAACCCAGGTACATGCCCTTGACCGGAATTGAATCTGGGACCTTTCAGTTCACAGGCCAATGCTTTATCCACTGAGCCAAACTAGTTAGGGCAGGTAGTTAAATTTGTCAATCTTTTATTACATCTACATTTTGAGATATGATTAGAAAGCCTTTTCCTATACCAAAATTATAGAGGAATCTACTTATTTTTTTAACTTATAGATCTTTGACCAATTTGAATTCTATTCTATTTTTAATGTGAGAAATAGATCTGGTTTTAAATTTTATCTTTTTCAAGTGATTATCCTATTATCCCAACACCATTTTATAAAAGTCTGGGTTTACTCCGTAGCAAACTGTTACTTTTGTCATATGACCTGTCATCTTTATAATATGTTAGATTTCTGTATGATGTTGAGTTTATTTCTAGACTTTCTTTTCTATTCTGTTAGTCTGGTCATAACCCCATGTACCATTACACTGTTTTAATTAGAATGGATTTATAATATTTTAATATATGGTAAATCTAGTCACCTCACATAGCTCTTCTTTTTCAATGTTTTCCTAGTTATATTCTTGCATGTTTATTTTTCGTGAACTTAATTATCAAGTTGTTGAGCAATAGAAAACAGCGTCTTGGTATTTTAACTCAGAAAGAACTGGTGTCTTGATGATGTTGAGATGTTCAAAAAGAGAAGAAGGTGGGAAAAAGGATGTGTTCGTTTTCTTTACATAGATTTTGAGCATTATTTGTTAGGTTTATTTGTAAATTTTTTATTGTTTATTTTCAAGTTTTTTTTTTCTTTGCTACTGTTGATTGGTTTTCTCTTCCATTAGTTCTTCTATCTAGATAGTTCTTGTGTATGTGAAAGCTATTATTTTTTTTCATGTTAATTTTATTTATCTTGCTTTTATTATTTGAATTAGTTTTGTCATTGATTCTCTAGAGTTTTCCAGGTATATTGTCATGGCATCTGCAAATATAGATACTTTATTTTCTTCCACAGCTCTAACTGTTTTCTCTTGTCTAATTGCAATAATATCATGAAATAGTCATGGAGTTAATGTTCATTCTTGCCTTGTCCCTGACCTTGGTGGGTATGCCGCTATTGTTTTCTTATTAAGTAACATCCTTGATTTATGCTGTGTATGCATATATGTATGTGGATGCATAGATGATAGATAGATAGATAGATAGATAGATAGATAGATAGACAGATAGATATGAGGGTTTTTCTTCAGTTGCTTCTTGGAACACTGCCTTTTCTCTCTGTCCTTGGTGCCCATATTTATTACTTTTACCTGTTGCTATGAATGATCAATGTTTAATATTAATTGTCAAAATGTGAAGGGAAATGGCTAAGCTTTTTTGAGTGTACATCTGCAAATACTTATTTATTGCCTTTGAATTTTCTCCACTTTCTTGCCCTTTTCTTTTTCTTTTTTTTTGGGGTCACCCCTCAAACCTCTCTTGCTCTCATACGTTTTTCCCCTCTAAATCAGTGGTTCTCAACCTTCCTAATGCCGCGACCCTTTAATACAGTTCCTCATGTTGTGATGACCCCCAACCATAAAATTATTTTCGTTGTTACTTCATAACTGTAATTTTGCTACTGTTATGAATCGTCATGTAAATATCTAATATGCAGGATGTGTTTTCATTGTTACAAATTGAACATAATTAAAGCATAGTGATTAATCACAAAAACAATATGTAATTTTGTATGTGTTTTCCGACGTCTTGGGCAACCTCTGTGAAGGGGTCGTTTGACCCCCCCCAAAGGGGTCGCGACCCACAGGTTGAGAACCGCTGCTCTAAAGCATTCTAAGTCAGTGATTTTCAACTGGTGTGCCACAGCACACTGGTGTACCACAAAAGGCACACTGGTGTGTTACAGAATTTTTTTTTAAAAAAAAAACCTCACTTGAGGATATTTTCTCATTGATTTTTAGAAAGAGTGGAAGAAAGAGGGAAAGACAGAGAGAAATATCGATGTGAGAGAAACACATTGATTGATTGCCTCCTGCACGCGCCCCAACCAGGGCCTGGTCTGGGGAGGAGCCTGAAACCGAGGTATATGCCCGTGACCAGAATCAAACCCAGGACCTTTCTGTCTGCAGGCCAACGCTCTATCCACTGAGACAAGCTGGCTAGGGCTGTTACAGAATTTTTAAAACATGCAATACCTGACCAGTCAGGGGCACTGACCTCTTTTCCCTTAGATTGTCAAATAAAAGTGACTATAGCCCAGCCGGTGTGAGTCTGTGGTTGAGTGTTTACCTATGAACCAGGAGGATACAGTTTGATTCCTGAAAGTTTGGGATTTATTCTGTCATTTTAAAATACCCTTTTTGTCATTTCATGGGATTTAGGTGAAGAGGAAGGATCCACCTGCCATCTTGATTTAATGTCCTGTTTAAACATTCGATGTAGGCTGATTAATTTAGCCCTGTTTTCCCAGGACTTTGCTGGGTATAGCACTGAAAGTCCCTTGTCCCAGAAAATCCCTTAGTCTCTGGAAAATAGGAACAATTGTTTGTTCTATTTCCATGAGACCATGGGAAAATTACTTTCACTCACTTTGTATATTTAACTGACAGCTTCAATAGTGTCTTCTCCCGTATACTCATGAAAGGCAGTTCAGATAACCAAAGTGATAAAAGTGGTGAAGGATGAATGGAAAACTTTAGAAAGAATATAGGATTCCAAGAAGGATGGTATATTATGAACTTCAAGGCAGCTATGATAGAATGATTGTCGTTGGGATATTTACTTTTTCTCAAAGTAGTGAGAAAAAAAATGAGGTTCATTGCTGCCCCCGCTCCACTCCACACCTATTATACCTTCTACTTGAGTGTTCTACTACTTGGTTCTGGGTCCACAACGTTACCTTATTATGTATTACGGCACACATTTCTTTTACCTGTGTCAAATCAAGAGTTTTAAAAACTTTTTTTTTTTGGTTTATTTTGGTCAAGCCTCACCAGAGAATATTTTCCCATTGATTTTTAGAGAGAGTGAAAGGGAGGAGGAGAAACAGAGAAACATCCATTTGAGAGAGATACATAGATTAGTTGCCTCCCGCCATGGGCCCCAACCAGGGCTGGGTATCGAGCCTGCAACTGAGGTACACGCCCTTGACTGGAATTGAACCTGGGACTCTTTAGTCCACAGGCCGATGCCCTATCCACTGAGCCAAACTGGCAAGGACAAAAACATTTTTGCATATATGAAACCTTCACCCAAAGAAGAATCATATACAGATAATCAATTTTGTATCTTCAACGCATTAAAACGATGGAAAAGTTGTACTTACTCTAGGAAACATAGTAGTTCACATACTTGTGGATCAAAATAGACAAAAGCAAAGAGGTGGCCACGAACATGCAAATCAGGAATTAACTCTTTCCTGTCCCATATTTATTTTTCTCTAAAGAATTATGTTAATGGTCTAAATGTATTACCACCAAATTTTCTAAACCAATCATGATTTAAATATTCTGTCCCCTTGTCTATATGACTTACATTGGCCTGCCCCATGTTTGGGGTTTGAAAATATAGATACTGTGACTAACTGAAATGCCAAAATATCACCTATGGCAGGTAAAATTGTGAACTATACAGTATGTTGGGGTTGAGTTCCTACTTCTTGGCGCACAGTCTCCATTTTGATCTTAATGTCTTCCTTCCCAGGTGCCAGGCCTGTGTCATAATCATCCCTTTGCTCCCTTCCACTACGACTTCTTGTAGATACAAGCAAATTTAAATTTCAGATGATAAGGCTTAAAATCACCCTGCAGTCCTTGCAAGTAATGTCTCTGAAACATAAAAAGCAAATAAACAAATAAACATCAGGATTTTTGGATTCCACCAGAAAGGATAAGAGTTGTGTGGCTATTGCACTATAGAGACTGCATCCAGGGCTGCCATGCATTGTGTAGCTTATAGACCATGATGTAAATTTTGTCCTCATCAGGAGTTGTAGTATTTGCACCATTCTGATCAGTTGGATCAATTTGGGATTGTTGGGGAAGTATTTTAGCCTGAAATGTGTTCAAGGTGAAAGAGTCTATCAAGTCAGAGGGTGATGCCAAAAGAGTTAAGAACTGGTTGGGTAGGGGCAAACACAGGATGGAGGGGGCTTCAGGGTTTAGCATACATTGAATGTGTAGGAGAGTGAAATGTGCTGAGCTATAATGTTGTAGAATGCAGTCAGTCAGGTGGATACTTCTAGGCTAGGATCATAGCTCAAATTATAGTTTATTAGCTCTTCTCATAATATTGATACTGAAATTAAAGAATTTATGTTTCTCTTTTCTTATGACACTTAACATAAAGGAAAGATGTGGTCCTTTGGAAATCAGAGCCTAATAATGACAGATCACTTGGAATTCTTATTCTAGTTATCTGTTCTGATCAACATGTACTTTGGTGTAAGTTGCCTATGCTACCTCCTTTCAATTTCTCCAATTGACAGTACTACATTTTCTATATAAAAGTGACCATTGAAATGACAGTTTATAATAACAAGTTTTATAGGGACTACTATAATAAATTATTAAGCTGTTATTTCTTGGAGTACCAGCAAGTTAATGGTTGAGCTTACGCTTACAAATCAATCCCTGAAGATATGAAAAAATTGATTGGAAGTGAAAATATATCTAAAAAGACTTGTAAGATGAAAGCTAATATATAGCAAACAATAAAATAGTAAACATATCAAAACTTATCATGTGCCAGGCACTGTTCTAAGCACTGTACTTACATTGACAGGTTTTAAAAATATCATTTAGTGAAAAATTAAAGATTCAATTAAAAGAATAATGGATAATATAATCAAATTATTCACTAAAGTAAGGCTACACAACTGAGAAGGGAGAATCTCAGAGCACAACTGCTATATGTTATGGAGCACCTTCTAAATTGTAAGTGAGACAGAAAGGCACATACCTAATACAATGTAATCAATGCTGCAACAGACATTGTATAAGAGGACAAAGCAGGGGGAGAGACTAATTCCACACACGGAAGGAGGAAATGACATCGGAGAGGACAGTGAATAAATAGGAGGCTTTGTTAGCCCTCTTGAATTTTATATAAAGAAACCAAGGAAATAGAATCTCTTGAGGTCATTCCTTTGAAACACAATTATTTCAAAACCAATTTCCCCTCAACCACATGTCCAAATCAAATGATGTTCTCCATCATCTGCACAGGACATGCTGACTGGTGTCAGTTCAGTGCTGAGGGTTCATGACTACTTGGCTAACTTTTGGGAGCCTTGGTACTTCCCACCAGGTAAGTTACATGCTTAGCAAAGTCAGTTCATCTTGTTCTTAAACTCATATGGCAGTTGTACTTAGCAAATGATTTAATTTGATTAAATATTTATGTCAGTTGTACTTAGGTAATTAGGACTTTAATTAAATATTAAATACATCAATGAAATGTAAGTTAAAAAAGTTATTGTTCTTTTTAAAACACAATTGAATGCTTTGGAAAGACTCCATAAACCTAGTCAGAAAATAAAAATATTCTGATGAATTATGTGTGGATAACTATATAAGTTTTTTTTGGTGGGGGGGGCGTGAGGGGAACAGAATTATAAAATAGAAGCATTCTGAAGTCAGGTTGTGTCAAAATTGTAAGTATCCCTAGGTATTTTCATTAAAGTGTCTTGCATCATTTCAAAGAAATTGACATAGAAAAGTAAATTGTAGATTGGGAATAGTAGATTATGCCTCATGGGTATGATTTACAGAAGAAAGATTTGGAACTCTAATCAGCGTTTCCACACTCAAAGAAAAGATCATGACCCTATATCAAATGGTTGCCAATGAATGTAGGTTTACTAGTATATACTTTAAGTTTAAGCAAGAAGTTTATAGTACTTATGTATTTTTTATAATTTCCTATTTAAAACTTTTCTTTTTATTGCCCAACTAATATCTGGTTGCAGCTGAATTTGAAAAGAAACCCCAAATGGTACCATTTATTTCTTTTCTTTAACCACAAGTGGCACATTTGAGTGAATCATGATAAATACAGATACTAATTGGTATGGGAGTAAGAATCTGTGATTTAGAAATCTGCTGAAAATTATAATTCTTTTTTTGTTATTATATTCAAGTCTTACTTTTTTAACATCAACTTTTAAATTTACTTTTGGTTGGTCAATAATGCTTCTAGAGTTCATGAGGGCAGGGTCACTTCATGGGCCCATCACCTGTGCAGTCTCACAAGGCTCCATATTCAGAAGGGCCCTGAACCTGGTTTAAAGCTTAGCCATCACCATCTTAACATGAATAGGAGGTATAACAAGTACCTAACAACTTGTTTAGCACCAGAAGAAGTAAAAACCATGAACAAGCCTTGAGTTCAGTCTCAAAACTATCTAGAAATTGAAAGGAAACCATTAATTCTTCATCCTCTGGAGTTCCCTCTGCAAGGAGTCAGGACAGCAATGAATAGGTTGGCAAATTATCCTGTGACAAATGTAAATTACCTAAAGCAGCAGGTTAAGCTTGATCAGAAATGCCTACAGTGAGAAACAGCCCCCTCCTATTACTGTCAACCTAAACTTTCTCCTACACTGAAGAATAGTCACACCCCTAAACTGCATAATGATCAGGTGCCATAAGCCCCTTAACTTCCCTTAGCATCCCTAAAGGAACCCAAACCTGTTCCTGTGGCTACAAGAAAATTACAGGCTATTACAGGCTTCCAGGGCTAATGGAGTTTCTAGATGAACATTCTCAAAGGTCATGTTAACAGGTAGAAATGAAGGGATCCTGGATTGTAAAGGGTATGTAAAGCCCCTGTCAGCCTCCCTCCATGCACCTGGCCATGCTTTAGCAATCAGAGCAGGCATTCAGGTAGAGCAGAAGCTGACCCTTCCTTCTCAAGGCCCAAGCCCAGGGATAACCCAAACTTTAACCCAAATTAACACACAGACCGAAGGCCCTACTTCCCTATTAGAAGAGATAAATGTAACTCAGAAGGATAAACATCACTGATTACAAAAAGCAGAGACTATCCTCCTCAGAGGACTTGCTCTTGTGAAAATTAACGGAGTTGGCTAAAACTGGATGGAAACATTTCTTTGAGCAAAATATTCTTCTTAGAAAAGGTTGGAGGAGAACTTTGAGGTTGACAAGCACACATCCCCAAGGACAAAGATGGTATCCAGAGGCTCCTGGCAAGGCTCCCTGGAGGCCAATGTAGAACAGGCAGCAAGCCACAGCAATGTGAGCACAGGGGCCATCCCTGATGGAGCTGCCCAACCTCTTGCTACTTGGACTCTTAGGTGTCATCTAGTAGCTTCTGGTTTAGGTTCTACCTTTATTCCTTGAGAATTCATTCTCTGAGTCTTTCCTTGAGTGACTTGATCACTTGTCTCATTCTCAGGGCAACCCCAAACCCTTCACTAGGTAGTATTTAGAGCCATTTGTTACATTATTGTGTGGGCCTTTCTCCAGACCATGCCTGAGACTCTTCCATGTGGTCCTTCTTAGATGAAACTTTGCTGGGCCACTCCCAAGGAAGCTTCCTGGCTGACTTAATTCAGTCTCCCCTAGATCCTTACTGCTCTGGCTCTAAAACTCAGAGTCCATGAGGGACATGTCTGCTTTGGCTGGATGTTCCTGGTAATTCACACTGAGGATGCACTAGGGCAAAGATACTCAGGCCTCGTGGTGGTCTAGGCCCCAGTAGTGTGGGATGAGCCTCTTTTAAAGGCGGTGCCTCCACATGCTGCTTACAGCACCTCCCCTGAGAGGCCTTTTGTGAGTGGATAGAAATGAGTTCCTGCAGAAGGAGGCGGCGGAAAAAGGGGTAGACTATATCTATGGATGATGCCACCTCCAGGGGAACACTGAGTGGACTGTACCTGAGATTATAGGTACAGAAAAGGCCAGCCACCTGGCCTAACTACAGAGAGGTACCTAAGACAGAGCTCAGTAGGATTGGAATCTAGTCCAAGTTAAAGTGGAGTATGTTCAAGGTGTAATTGAGAGGGTGGAGGTACAGATGACCATCTAGTAAATAGATGATTCATGGGATGGGTCAACTTAGGTGGAAGATGGGCATCCTGACAGAGTAGGGTTAGGTATGGAGATTGAAGTTGGGCAGTAGAACCCAATGTCTGAGTGTGCTTTTTGTCTAGAAAGGGAGTGTCAGTTATTTCCTGATCCATATTATGCACAAATCACAATGTAAGACATGCAATATACAATAACGAATGTCCAAAAAAACCAGCAAAGGGATGAAATCTTAAACTGATAAAAATAATCTAGGGCAGCAAATGCATAGTGGCTTAATATACTTTTGGGGGAACATTAGATATAAGTAAATTCTAGTTCCATATATATTTGTTTTCTAAATAGTGCTATTAAAATTTCTTTTAAGCACTAATCTACTTATATTGTTCTCCCTCCCACCCCTGACATTCATCATCTATTCAGTTCTGCCCCCAGGCTTTGCCATTCCAAATAACATTTTTAAAATTAGGTCCTTAAGTATTTTCCAGAGTTTTTAATGTAAAAATAAGAAAATTCAAATGTAGTTTCTTATTCTCCCCTCCTGTTATAGAAAGAATGTCATATTTATTGTTTTGCCTGCTGTTTTTCCTATTTGATAATAGATACTAGAAATCTTTCCTTATTGTGTCCTCATTCTTTTTTATAAAGCTGCATGGTATTGATGGACATTTGTTTTTTTCACCATCTTTGTATTATAAACAATACTGTGATGGATAACTTCGCTTATAAATCATGTCACAAGAATGCAAGTTTCCTTGCAGAGTAAATTCCCATTAATGGAATTGCTGACTAAAAGGGTACATACATTTATAATTTTTGTGGTTATTGCCAAAAGCCCTCCATATGGGTCATACAAATTTATATTCACACTTCCCCACAACCTTACCAACAAAGGATGTCAGCAAACATTTTAAATTTTTGCCAATCCAGGAGGTAAGAAACTGTAGATGGACATATGTAATTGCTCATGTATCATTGTCATCCTCCCCCTCACTTCCCTCTTCACACACATCTCTTCACTAAAGACTTCTGTTAAGTGAATTAGTGAAGGAGGTTACTGACCTAAGAGTACTCTCTTGCTCTTTCAGGGCAAAGAAATGACAAATTGTGTGAAACCTACTCTTTGGAGACAGGGGGATAAATGACATGATCTGCCCAGACCTAAGCATTGTGTCCTACAAATCCAGGAAGAAATAAAACACCCATCTGGTGGTGAGAACTACTGGAAAGTACCAGGTTGTAAATTGCTGAGAAGGAACAGTCTCCGGTACTCAATTCTGCAACACTGTCCAGTTGCTTTGATGATAAATGTCTCATGTGAATCTGTTTCTATCAATGGAGCCACACATTATAGGGTGAGGTCAATCAATGTCATCAAGAAAGGCCACACATTATGGAGATTTGAGGAGAGAGAGGCAGTGCAATAAGACAAACCAGACCCGATCAGTGTGCTTTCAGATTCTGAGCATAATTTCCATCTGTAATTTTATTCAGCAACTCCCATATGGAATATAAAGAGATTTCTGTTTTTGTTTATCTTGTCATAGATCATGCTTGTGGTTAAATCAGCCTTGCAAGAAGTTTTTTTTTTATTATTTTGGCTCATCAGCACTATATTTGGTTTTAAAAAGTGTAAGAAATTGCTGACATTTTACAAATGACACTTCCATTTAATTACCCTCTACTTTCTACTGAATCCCACCACTGTAAATGGAGGGACATTTGTAATTTAATTAAATTAAGCATCTTCCTACAGTAACTTTAGTTTTGAGATCCCAAAGGCATTCAAGCTCTATTGAAATTATAATAATAATTAACCAGTATTGAGCAGTTACTAGGTATCAGGCTATTTACTTGTATAAAGTTATTAATCCTCATAGTAATTTTATATGATAGGTATAGTTATCATCTCCATTATAAGATGGGAATTTAAGGACCCAATAGATTAAACAACTGAACATCTCATCTTAGACAGGTAGTCTGGTTTTAAATGAAGATAGTCTTGGGGGTGGTGGGGTGGGGTGGAGGGGAGTCAGTGGGGGGAAAGGGAGGGGCTATATTACTTTCAACAATAAAAGTAAATTAAAAAATAATAATAAATGTAGATAATCTTTCTCCAGAAGCTAGAAAGTTGAGAGAGGGGGTGGGGCGGGGGAGAGGGAATATTTCTTTGGGTCAAGTAACGGCTTGATTTTATTCAAGTTCATTTAACTGACTCAAATCTCTCCCCCACCCCCATCCACAGTTTAATTATATTAAAGGCACAAAAGTAAATACAGTCTCAAAACTTTTACTTTAATTCAAAAACTACAAAACATTTATCACTTTGCTATATCCTCTTTTAGTCTTAAACACATCATATTTTATGTAGTTGTCATTATAGCAATCATAGTAACTTTATATTCTGCTTTTTCAATTAATAGTATATCATAAATATTTTCTGTGCTGTTACATAGTATTAATAATTATTTTTAATGACTTTATAATATTCTCTGCAGTTAACCTACTAAATTGATTTAACTATTCTGCTATTGTTAGATTCACAAGGTTATTTAAATTCTTCTACAGTCATAGGTAATACGGCAATAAATATTTTAATGCTTGTAGCTTTATGCCTCAATTTGAATTACTTCCATGGGATACATTTCTAGATGGGCAAAAAAGCATAAATGACTGACTATGCAGTTGCTGCTGCCATGGCAATGAATGAGCCTGCCTTTCCCCCCCCACAACCTCACCAGCAATGGCAATGAACTATTTTGAAGTTGTTGGGTTAATTCAGCAGATTACAATGCTGAATATGAGCTATTTATTTTTATTTCATTGCTTAGTTGAAGTATAATTCGTTTTATAAATAACAATACATATATTAAACAAATGAAAAAAATGAATCTTCTAGCTAACATCATTCAGCTCACATTCCCCACCCACTCAACTACCCAAGTACCTAAAGGAGGTCCTGAAAGTACTGAGTTGGATCAGGGAGAAAACAGTTTTCTTAGCTTTCTGCTGTCATTAGGAAGTGATGCATATGTTCTGACCTGGGTAACCTTAGCTCTCAAAGGACCTAGACTATGTTTTCATTGTCAAGATCTCAATGCACATTTTACCAGACATCTTCTGTGGATAAGAGAAGATGCAAACACAACTCCAAATTGACACCAAAGTGAAAAATCTACACTTTCCT
The DNA here is from genome assembly GCF_000412655.1 of Myotis brandtii. NCBI lineage: Eukaryota > Metazoa > Chordata > Mammalia > Chiroptera > Vespertilionidae > Myotis > Myotis brandtii. The sequence continues at coordinate 8,285,315 of NW_005360124.1, read as the reverse complement.
CCATGAAAAACCATTTACATTGATTGTTTTTCTTGAGCCATTAAAGGTCAGAATGAAAAATACCGCACCCTTTAAGATTGTCCCATAAATAGTCTAGTTTTTTGCTGAGAGTAAGGATTTTCCCCATACAGCTCTAATATCTTATTCATCTCACTTCTGCAATAACAAACAGATTAGGCTTTATGAACAAGCCACTGCTAAGAAAAGACCACATGGGAGCCTTAGCACTATAATTCAGAGAGACTAAATGCCTTGATATATACTCCTTAGATTACAGGAATTACTGTATAAAGCTGATGGTTTTGTCATTTTCCTTAACACACACATCCCGTTACCTGAATTCCCTTCTTTATAGGGCATCAATAAGATGTAAAATGACACCACTGAACATTGCAAGGCTCCTTCAGGGATTAGATTACATGAGAGGAAATGAACAGGTAAAACCTGTATCAATGATCATTTTTCTTCTCACACATCAAAGACATCTCCAGAGCAGTCATGGTGGTGCGCAATGTCATATTTTTTGTAATTAATGTGTAAAACATAAGGTCCAAAGTGAGTTCTTGGGCCTCTGAGAGCTTTGAAAATCCTTATATGCTATAACTCACTGCCTTAAATTTCCATAGACCTTTTACATTTCAAAAGTGGTAGGCTTCAGAGTTTATTTTTTTCCTTTATGAATTCTTGTGTTTGTAGTTTTTTAAGAGTAGAGTTAGCCCAGAATAGCTTCTGTAGCAATAAAAGGTGATTTTATTGAAGGCCTGCTTTATTGCTTCTGAACACAATGCATTTATTATCTATGTTGATTTTCTCTGAGGAAAGTCTCAAGCAAAAAGAAAATCTTTGCAAATCTCTATATTCCAAAAGTTTACTGTACTGATATCACCATGGATAGCACATTCACATCCATAAGGAATTTTGATCTCTACAGCTACCTAGTTAGGGTAGGCAATATTACTTCCTTTTCTAGATGAAGAGATTGTCCCTCAGTGGTGCAACAGGGCCATCCAATTAATCAGTAGTAGACGGGCTTGAGATTCACAGCTCCTTGCCCATGTAGCTACAGCACCAAGACTACACTGGGAATAAAGTGATATCTGAGGTTGCAGAATCTCAGAGGGTAGGGGGGAAGGGTGGGTAAGTGGGAAGAGATCAACCAAAGAACTTGCATGCATCCTTTATAATAAAAGGGTAATATGCAAATCAACCGAACAGCTGAACAACTGGTCGCTATGACGCTCACTGACCACCAGGGAGCAGATGCTCAATGCAGGAGCTGCCCTCTGGTGGTCAGTGCACTTCCACAGGGGGAGTGCCACTCAGCCAGAAGCCCAGAAGCTGGGCTCAGGGCTGGTAAGTGCAGCAGCGGTGGCAGGAGCCTCTCCCGCCTCCACGGCAGTGCTAAGGATGTCCAACTGTGGGCTTAGGCCCACTCTCAGGCTCGTCAATCAAACATCCCCCAAGGGCTCCTGGACTACAAGAGGGCACAATCCAGGCTGAGGGACACCCCCCCCAACTCCCCACCCCCCCCTGCTCCAGTGCACAAATCTCGTGCACTGGGCCTTTAGTATATGCATAACCCATGGACAAGAGGTCAATGTTGGGGGGGAGGGGAGGGACATATGTAATACTTTCAAAAATAAAGATTCCCAGGGGCTTGGGGGCAGGGCGGGAAATGGAAATGCTGCGAATGTTTAAAAGAAATGATATCTGAGATTACAGACCAAGTTTGGAATGGCAGGTTAGGACCCATTCCTCTCCACATTCCACATATTACTTGTTGCCTTGAAGCCAGGTATGTGTCCAGGGTCAACTCTTGCAAACTTCAGTCTGTACTTTGCAGACAATTCCCAATCATTCTAAATCTTTCTAGTTTCTCCTTCTACCCACGTTGGGCTATCAGGAGGCAAATAAAGGCTGTAGACTAAATTCCTGGATAAGTTTTAAACATTTTTTGCATAACTGAAGGCAGAAGGCCAAATAGGTAATATAGTCAGTGAAAATATGCCATTCCTAAGAAAACTTTTGAAGACAAAAGGGCCAAGAATGATTTGAATTTGCTTAGGACCTTGCTGGATTTGCACAACCTTAGGTTGGTGCAAAAAGAGCATACTTTGAAAGTTGATTCTAACACTCTATCCACAGAATTCACCATAATCCAGATTATTTTTGGATCTGAGTAAAGAGATTTATTTGCTAGGTTGTCAAATGGACTCCATTATAAGGAGATTTCCTGTAAATTAGCCAGCTTTTGCTCTTCCCCACCTTCTCCCACCCCTAATAGTATCATAATAAAATTTCTATGTATATAGGACAAGAAGTTCAAAGCAATTTCTCTGAGATATTTTTGTTCATTATTCTTTGCATATAAATGTACCACAAAGGTCATGGGAGAATCGAAATGGCAGTAATTTACTATATATCACCAAACTTCAGTGTACAATTTCTCACCTGTTTTCAATGGGTCTCCTTTTCTTCTTCATACTGTTGAGTATGGCAAAGGACAAAGGTGTGTATTAGAGAAAACTTATCTTGGCAATTAGCAGTGGTAGAAAAGAAAATGTCCTGGGGAGAAGGAACGTGCAGTAACATTTAACAACTAGCAGCAATTTCTTGAAATGTGGTACTAATTAAACCTTTAAGGCCCTGTTCCATCCCCAGCCTTATACAGCTGTTCTGCCCAGACCAAATGAAGGGGGGAGTTAGGTAATTATATGAATAATGTAAAAACTCTCTTCTGCCCCTGTTTTCTTTAAGAAAACAAAGAAAAATGTTGGTTCCTAACTTTTCCTTTGCACAAAGATCCATATTGCTTGAGTGTCGTGTGTGTGTGTGTGTGTGTGTGTGTGTGTGTGTTCTCATATAGACAGAGCATGCCTTTCTGCTATGATATTAGGTGTAGGATGGTTAGTTTGTACATATGTAATGGCCAAGCTGAGCATATCATATAAAAGCCCCCTCATTTATCACACTTATTTCCCTACTAATATTGGAAGAAGTCAGTGGTGATGGCTTTGTCAGCAGTGCATTCTAGGGTTGAAACTGGAGCAGTTTTAGTCTCTCCTGTTCTCCGCTCCCCCCCCCCCCCCCCCCACAAAAAAAGAACATTGTTTAGACAATACCAACTCCTTCAATGATGATGGCTCAGAAGGATTAATGTTGAATAAAAGTCAGTTGATTTTTCCAATTATTTTCAATAAGTGTTAACAGAGTTCAAAGCCCCCTCACTACTTTACTTAAGCTTTTAGAGGCTTGGCTCTATAACTGATAACTCTGTAATATTTTGAGAAGTTAAAAAAACACCTTTGCATTTCAACAAAATAAGGAAGAGGGACTCTATTTTCAGGGCATATGGAAATACTTATTTAGAGTAATAGATCTAGTTCATGTGAGTGAGGGTATTGTCTTCTTGTTCTTATTTTCACCTATTTTTAAACTGCTAAGGCAAATGCATATTTAAAAGCAATCACTTAACATGCCATAAGTCATATTACATTATACCTGACAGGTTGGAATTGGTGAGTAATAATCAAAGTCCACACATCCGGAATGCCAGGCAGAAGTCTTCCAACCCGGGCTTCTGCTTCTAGAGCTTTTGTAGACTATAAAAAGGCAGGATTGAAGTAAATTGAAGAAAAAAATCAAGAGAAGCAGGATCAGTGACGAAGCATCAGTGGGGTAATGGCACATTCAAGGATTCATGATTTGTGTCCTTCATGAAATTTGCAGTATAACAGAATTTAACAGGCTGCTTCTCTCCTGAAAAGTCATAACTTTAATCTGTGAAGGATGTGGGAAAAGCTCCGTGGTTTTTTCTATGTACACAGAACATTGTAATCTGCCACTGGACAATGTGGCCAATCTGAAAATTCAACTTAAACATCCATGAGACATTTTCAGTGACTAGAACTTTTATGAGGTCACAAGTGTAGTGGAATCTGAACCTTGGCTATTTGTTTACTCTGAATAACTGAGAATATGGACTAATATGGTTCAACCTAGGCTGTTGTCCATACTAGAAAGCATGTGAGATGACTTTTCCTGATTAACTCATAGGATAACTCTCTCTGGTGTGTGATAGATGCGTGCTCACGTGAAGCAACAGCCAAATGGAAAGCCTCATAGTATTTTGTTAATAGCTGGAAATGCGTTCAGTGCCCTCTCATTGCACAGCTATCTGGCAAGTTGTGCTGGAACATGGGGTCTGTTCCAGGAGACTCGGAGTCTACTCTTCCAACCAGTGGTGATGACAAGGATGGACCATCTGTCCAAGAACAGGATCTTTCATGCTTACTTAGTGGAAAAAGAAAGCACCTCCTCTTTTAGGGACTGGGGGTAAAGTATAAAGCAAGAGAGATATTGTCCTTTCCCTGTACACATCCTACAATATGGGCATGACACACGTGATGGAAGCTGCATTTACTAATCAGAGCACATTTGTCCCTGATGTGCAAGATAGCAGGGTCTCATGGAGGTTTTCCTAATTGCCTCAGTGAGACATTTCCAAGCCTGGTCATGAGTAGTCTTCATACTCTCTCTGGACTCTGCTTCCTGAGTATGACCCACATCTGTGATCTCAAAATGGTCCCCAGAGAAGCAGAGTCACCATCACCTGGGGACTTAGGTATGCAAATTCTAGAGCCCCACCCAAACTTACTGGGCAATCTGTGTTTTAACAGGTCTCAGAAGTGATTCTGAAGCATGCTAAAGTTTGAGGAACACTGTACTAGAGGAATGCTTCTCAAAATTACCAGGCATACAGAAATTCTGGGGATCCTGTTTAAATGCATATTTAGTCAATAAGAGGGGTTAGAAGCATTTCTAACATGCTCCTAGATGATGCCAATGCTGCTGACCTGGGCACCACACTTTGAGTAGCAAGGCTTTGGGTGTCCTGGCAGCTGTTGATAAGTGCAGTTTGGAGAGTTTTAACCTGGTGGTAAATGTCTTCCTTCAGTAAGAAGGAAGCATTGGCTTTCCTTCCTCTGGCCACCCATAGACACTGAAAACTGCTTCTATTGCACATTTGTCATATTCCACTATAATTATTTGCTTTCTCCTCTTTATTTCCCATCGTCTTATCTGCTTGTTGAGAGCAGAATGGGTGATATAGCAATATCCTTATATCTATATCTGTAGCTATATTCATATAGATTGTCAACAAGAGATGTATTAAAACTCCTTGCAAGTAACTTCTGTGTTACTTGGCAACCTTTTGACAGTTGGTTCCTGCCAGTGTATGATGGGCTGGCTAAATCCATGAGACTGACATTCTTCAAGCACAGCCAAAGTAAGATGAACTTTTTGTCTCAAATGGCTATGTGTCTAGTGGAAGGTAGGAGTGAAATAAAGCCGGTTTTAGTCTGGCTCCTGGTAAACTGTGGCTAAGGGGTGTTAATAACTTTCCTTTTTGAGTTAGAAGTTGTCAGTTCCCAGGAGAAAAACTGGCTGTTAAATGGAGGGTTCAGCATTCTATCTTGGAGACTACAATACTTTCATCTCATCCCTGGCAAAAGCTGGAATTCTTTGCTCCCTCTGTTCAGAGTAATATGGTCAGTATTATAGATTATCTCTTTTTAAGTCTATTCGCCTTTGTTAGTAAATTTCTGGTAAGGATAAAATTTGTACTTAGCCTGTGAACATACCAACATTATATTCTAAGGAACCCTGGCTAGTGAAGTCACCTCTCTTTTCTCTCATCTTTCTCGTATGTTCAGAGGAATTCTCTTGAATGGTGTGAAGATTGACATCATTGAGGAAATGGCACAGGGATAAGGGTAGGGATAGCTGGTAATATCCAATTTAAATGATCTGATCTTCACCCAAAAGAAACCCTACTAGAGGGATTGGACCACTTGTCTTTGTAGAAAGCAAGTTCCACCATTAAAAGTGGTCAGTTGGTAAGAATTTAGTGAAGAATATTAAGTAAAACTCAGTGGTCTAAACTTAATCCATCTTAAGTTAGATGAATGTTAAAGGCTTGGAAACACACCTTTGCAGATGTAGGTACTATTTATTGCAGTTATAGATTTCCATGATGCCCAATAAAGATCTCAAAATTAAGAGCGATGACCAAAGTACTATTTATTGACAGACCTAAATAAACACATCTTTCTTCCACATACTACAGAAAACAGTAGGTTGTATTGCATTTTTATTAGATGTTTAATTATCATAGTCCTTTACAAAACATGTTATCTATGACTTCTAAATTCATTTCACCTGAGATCCCAGGAGTTAGTCTATTAGAATGATTTTCAGTAAAGTCTGGCTTTAAATTAAGACCATCTGGCTTTCACAGATCTAGTAGCAAGTGGGAAATCTATTGTGCCATCCAGACCACCAGAACTGTAAATTGATTTGAAGCTTTGGCCCTGTGGAATGTATTCCTCTCTGGGCAGCTATCCAGAGACAGCAATAAAGAGGGCAATTACCTTGTTTTGTAGTCATTCTCTTGCATACCAAAACATTTCTTTGCAAGTTTATATTCTAAAACAAGAATTTTTAAAGTAATGTTAAGGAAGTGTCTTTCTAATCTTTACAAAAATTGTCCATGAATATTTTGCTCTTAAGGGAATTATTAAGCAGGATATGAACCTGAAAAAACACATCGAAAAGCCCTGTTATCACCATTCTCCTCTCTCAGAGCAAGCACCTGAGAACTGAAGGGGTAACCTTCTTTCTGGAGTTTCCAGGTAGGGTCTGGAGGAGGAAGACTTACCTTCCTTATAAAATCTGTGATAATATTATATGTCATCAGGAAACCACAAATTAAAACAACAACAAGATACCACTACACACGTATTAGAATGGTCAAAATCTGGAACACTGACAACACCAAATGCTGGTGAGGCTGCTCAGCAACAGAACTCCTATTAATTGCTGCCAGGAATGCAAATGGTATAGCCACTTTGGAAGACAGTTGGTGATTTCTTACAAAACTGAATATACTCTTACCATATGACCCAGCAATCACACTCAGTATTTACCCACAGAACTTGAGAAGTTAAATCTGCACACAAACCTGCATACCAGTGTTTATGGCATCTTTATTCATAATTGCCCAAACTTGGAAGCAAGCAATATATTCCTCAGTAGGTGAATGGATAACATAGACTATGATACATCCAGACAAGGGAATATTATTCAGCATTAAGAAGAAATGGGCATATAAGTATGGACTTGGGCAATAGAGTAGTAAAGACCTGGGGGTGGATGGGTAAGGGCTGGGAGGAGAGGGGGAAGAGGAGGGAAAATAGGAGATATCTGTAATACTATCAACAATAAAAATATATTATTAAAAAAAGAAGACATGAGCAACAACAAAAAAAGACAAAGAATAAATGAGCTATCAAGATATGAAGACATGGGAGAAGCAAATCCATATGACTAAGTGAAAGCATCCAAACTGAAAAGACTACATACTGTATATTCCAACTATATGATCTTCTGGAGTTGACAAAACTATAGAGACAGTGAAAAGATTAGTGGTTGCCAGCAGTTAGGTGAGGGCATTAGGAGGGGTGGGTAAATAGGCAGTGCGCAGAAGATTTTTAGGGAGTGAAACTGTTCTGTATGATACTGTAGTAATGGATACATGTCATTATACATTTGTCCAAACCTATAGAATGCACAACACTAAAAGTGAATGCTAATGTAAACTATGAACTTTGAGTGATTATGATGTGTCAGTATAGGCTCATTAATTTTAATAAATGCACCACTGGGATGGGTGATGTTGATGATGATGGAAGCTATGCATGTGTGGCGGTATATGGGAAATCTCTGTACCTCCTCAATTTTTCTGTGTCCCTAAAATGCCTCTAAAAAATAAAGTCTTAAAAAAAGAATTTTTAAGAAATCTTACAAATTTATGGCCCAGAGCATATAAAACTTATCTGATTATGAAACAAAAGAAAACTAGCTACAGATAGTGCCTAGTCCTCATAGAGTGAAAGGTGATTATTTAAGTTTTAACAGTTTTAAAAATGATGGATCATGAAGAAAAATTAATAGATGTCTCATTCTATTTCTTCTAGAACAGGGTACGAACCAGATTGCTATTTACTAGAGGCCCCTCCCACCAAAAAACAAAAACAAAAAAACCCACACCAGATGCACTCAGTTCTGGAAGACATCATTCATTCATTCAGCAAGTTTTTATTGAATAAACAAATGAACGAACCCCATTTAGAACCCATCTTGAAGCAGCCTTTCCCATATGAGAGCACCTTTTCAGAAAGTCTCTCCAGCCAGTAGAAAAAAAAACACCAAAGCTAGTGGCTGCTTAAATTTGTACAGGGCCTGATGATTTATTCTGATGTAACAAGCACTGGAATCTAAACGAGGTATGGGAAGCAAAGAAAAAAAGGAGAGAAAGTTTGGCAACTCTGCCTATCTGGGAGCCTCCTAGCAGTGTTAACATGAGAAAAGGAAATGATATTTTTATTTTCATTAAAATGCAACAAGCATCAAAGTCAGAAAATAGAACATGTTTCCTCATGGCTAGAAGCATACAGAAGCAGATGAGCGGGTGCATTCTGCTGGGTGTTGCTGGAGACTTCTCTAGCACAGACCCGCCACCCAGCATGTGAGCTCAAACTTGCTTGGAGGAGGAGAGGAGATTGACGACTGGGTTGGTCACTGTCCAAGGAGGATAGGCAGGTACTTGACTAGTTCTGGGGGACCCTCTCTCCCTTCCTTCCTCTCTTCCTTATGCCCCCCCTTCCACTAGTCTGAATACTCCAGGGGCCTCTATTAGCTCTGGTGATAAGAAGCTGAGTAAGATATGGCAGTGCTCTCAGGTTGTTGTTGGTTTTTTTGTTTGTTTGTTTGTTTTTTACCAGCTAATGGAAGAGACAGGTAAGTAAGCAGGCAACTGTAGCAGTGTTGAAGTTTCACATGAGTTTTAAGAGCACATTCAGGAAGGGCATTTACTTCTGATTTGGGGAGTTCAGGGAAGGCTTTGTAAAGGAAGTGACATCTACATTGATACTCAAAGGATGAATAAGCCAGAGGGGGCCAGAGTGGGCCAGGGGAGCAGATAGGAGCAGCAAATGATGGGAGAATTCACAGTGTGTTCAGTGGCCTAGAGGAGATAGAGAACATAGCACATTGGGAACCAACAATTAGTGTAGTATGGCTGAAGCATGTTCTTGAAGGAGGAGAACGAGGCTAAAGAGATAAGTAAAAAAAAAAAAAAAAGACCCCTGTAAAGCACACTAAGGTGTTTGAATTGCATCCAAGAGTCTTGAGTGCTCTGGACAGTTTTAGAACTTCTGCATAATGTGGTTCCATGGAGGAGAGGCCACAGGGCACACATGGCATCTCTCACATACTTCAAGGCACTGAAGTGATTCGTTTATATTTCTGATCACCTCAAACTGGTGATCAGTTTCTGAAGAACAGTTTTTGTAAATGTCTGTATTTTCCAGTAGGTGGGGAGCTTCTGTTTCGAGGCCAGAACATAGGCAAAGACCCTAGTCACTTAAACAAGACGACCACCAACCTTTGCAACCCGCTGTGGTTCTCATGCCATGGTGGATAATAGTCATGGTAGGTGAACAGTGTAGTAATTGGTTCTTCAGACAACATTTCAAGGCATTTCACTGCCTTTTCAGTACATTAACAAAAATAATAATGCCAGTTACCAAAGCAATGCCAGTGTATCGATGCCAGCCTTTTGTAACAGGGCCCTTGTCCACCAAATGTCAAAATTAATCAATCCCTTACAAATTTTAAAAAGGTAACAATTTGAGAATAATTGTGATTTAGAGATCTTTGAGTAATCATATAATGACTATGTAGGGAAAGAAAGTGTAGGATACATAGCAAGAGCCGTAAGAGTACAGGATGCAGTTTGGAGGAAGGATCAATCATTTGTTCATTCAGACATTTATGGAAACTCCATTTCGCAGTAACTGATGGAAATTCAAAGACAAATCTAGGATCTCACAGGATGGTGTGGTGTGATGAGAGGTGGGGCACAGTCATTATAACATTGTAGGGTACATGCTATGATAAAGACATGCCAAAGGTACTGAGAAGGGAGGGTTCCTGAGCTCAGCCTGGGGGTGTGTAGTGGGATGAATGGTGACTCCCCCAAAGTATATCCACCCAGAACTTGTAAATATGACCTTATTTGAAAAAAGGATCTTCACCTATGTAACTAAGGGTCTAAAAATGAGATCATCTTAATCCCATGACAGTATCCCTATCATAGACAGAGGAGAAGACGTAGATACAGAGGAGAAGGCCATGTGAAGATGAGGCAGAGCTTAGAGCTTTGTTGCCAAAAGCCAAGCAATGTCTGTAGCCCCCAGGAGCTGGAAGAAGCAAGGAGGGACTCTCCCTGGAGCCTACAGAGGCAGTGTGGCCTTACCAACACCCTGATTTCAGACGTCTGGTCTCCAAAACTGTAAGACAATAAATGTCTGTTGTTATAAGCCCCCCGTTGTTGGTAATTTGTTATAGTAGCCCAGGAAACTAATACAGGGTGGAAGCTGTGAGAAGTGAGGAACACTTCCGGAAGAGATAATGCCTGAACGAAGTCTTGAAGAGAATTTGAGTGAGCCAGCTGAAATGATTCGGGTGTGGGGAGAGGAGGAAGATGGAAAAGAGGTCTTGAAAAATTAAGGGAGTGATTTTGAAAACGTACTTGTATCTGATGATTGAGTTGATGTGACCAAAGAGAAAAAAGGACTTATACATATACATAGGCCTTAAAAATGGTTTTGTGGACAAATAGGTTGGGAAAATGATGTATATACTATACTATTCATATGTTAGAGCTCCAAAGTTCACATAAGCATATTGACAGCTCAGGGAAAGTCTGCCCTCTGTTTCCCTTAGAGTTTCAAACTTCGTCTTTGTGTGCATGTGTGTGAAATAACAGCTCAAGGAAAAGAGCGCTTCCAGAACACAATCGGGGAAACATTGCCCCATGTAATGTGTGGAGGATGTTTGGGAGGAAAGACCCTCCCCCCTTTTTAATCATGCGAACCCAAACTATTATATCTCTTTTCTTTTCTTTTTTTTCTGTAATTTTTTTGTAATTATGTGATATTTTTGTAATTGTAAAGAATTCTGTAGTTTTTTGCAATTACAAAAAATTCAGGGGGTGGGGTATTTCTTTGTAGTTGTTAAAAGACTGTTTTGCTACTTGGAATGCATCCTTTATACTGTGATTTGTCACTGACACCTTAAAACATGTGAAGAACTGATCCTTTCTGCAAAATGAGTCTAAATCAGGACTAGTGTGAGAGGCCAGGAAATGTCTCTGAGAAGAGTGAAGAGTCAACCTCCCGTGGTGATGTGGTGCAGGGGAGGTGAGGATGGAGGCAGAGAAAGTCCTGATGAGGCAACAGCCAACTCTGGTGTCTCCAGGGTCTGGCCTGGCCCCCAAACTTCCATGTATTCACTCAGCCACCGGCTCACTTCTGACTGAGTGGAGTTGGTCTTTGTAGTTGTTTCTCCTCTGCCTTTTCATTCATCCTGTCCCTGAACTTCTGATTTCTGGCCAAGCAGGAAGCCTTCCTAGGATATCTGAGAAAGTGATCTCCATGATGAAGTCCTGGGAGAAAGACTCCTGCTGCTGTCCTGGCCGTCTGCCCCGGGTTTTCCTAGGATGCTGCATTTTTCCCTCTGGGTGAGCAGAGGAAGATGAATGACTGTCAGAGGATGACATTTACAGATAAATTCCGTTTGACCAAAGCAAATTGCAAGCCTGCATTGATTAAGCCAGAGATAAATGGAAAAGAAGGTTTTCTATAAATACAACAACCAAACATCTCAAACCAATCACCAGTCAGTGCCTGAAACCTGCATCTTATAGGGGTAACTTAAATGGCAAATAAACGATGCCTAGCACCTTGGAGCTACTCATAAGCACTCCCAGATCAGGGTCCCCAATTTAGTTCACATTGGGGCTTTGGAATCTTAACCAAAAGCAATTTACACAGATTGCTTCTGTGACAAACATTCAAAGCGATTACAATTTGATCTGTGTTCTCCCTCTCCCTCTCTCTCTGCTTAGCATTTGCTTTGTGATTGTTTGTTTTATAGATTAGGCCTGATTTTAAAGTATCTGTAAATCTTTCCCTAAGTAAAGGACAGCTTGCTGATCTGTATGCAAATGATATACTTGCCTGCCTTAAAAATTTAAGATTGACTTTGAATTGACCCCATGCTTTATCCCTCAGTGGAGAAAAATGAAAGGATATTTATAATACCTGTGGATATTGTGTACGATACCAGTGGGAGTTTTCTTCACTGAGGATGAATAGAGAAACATGGGCAGACTAAAATGTGGCAGATATATGCAAAAGGCAGATTGAAGCTGATTTACATAGCTGGGTATTGCTTACTGTAGCTCCTTGTGGCTTCTCCTCTCATATACTAAAATGCTACCATTTTCTGTAAAAATAAAGAATATAAACTGAAAAAAAGCACACATTATGATAACATGCTTGTTGAGCCCCCAAAAGTTTATAGTACAAATTTCATTTTCTTATTATAATATTGAGAACAACTTAAACAATTAAAAATTTTTCATTACATTTATTGGGGTGATGTTGGTTAGTAAAATCATATAGGTTTCAAGTGTACAATTATATAATACATCATTTGTATATTGTATTGTGTGTTTCACCACCCAAAGTCAAATTGAAACTGAGAGTCCTTATGACTTTGATTAAATTTAGTTTTAAATCCTAGCTCTAGGAATCCTTTCTCTCTCTCTCTCTCTCTCTCTCTCTCTCTCTCTCTCTCTCTCTCTCTCTCCTCTCCATCTCTATCTTTATCTCTCCCCCCTCCTCAGAGACCTAGCCTTTCCCCAGATAATCAGCAAACCCCCAAGGAAGCAGAAGACAGTCCTAGGTGGCTCCATTCATAATAAAATAGCCAATATTTCCTCACTGCAATTCTCCATGTCTAGTGCTTGGGTCTGCTAACACTGGGTGGACAAACTCTTTCTGTTCTGTAACAGAAATCTGGGAGAACAGGAAGCTAATCTAAAGCTCAAAAGCCAAACTCCCGAATGGCATGTAGGTTACAGATTATATCGGGCAAAATCACAAGACACTATGGGGTAGGGAGCTTAGGGTCCGGCTGGAAGCTGACTGGTCAGCAGTGAGGTAAGGGTAACACATCATTTCTTCAGGTGTTGAGGAAATGTTTGATGTCCCTCTGGCCTTACAGGAAAGTAGCCAGTGGTCGTTCTACCTTAGGGCTCAGGAGCTGAAACATAACTAATGTCAAGATGTGATCTTTAGCCTTCCAGACTTCTGGACCATGTGACCATTAGGTCCGGCTACTGTCTTCCAGTGCCTCGGGGTTGCTGATTATCCATGGTAAAGCCTAGGTATCTGAGGAGTTTATATATAGGTATATATAAGGAGAGAGAGAGAGAGAGAGAGAGAGAGAGAGAAAGAGAGAGAGAGAATGAATTTAAAATTAAATTTAATTAAATTCATAAGACCCTAGATTTCAAAATCTCCTTCAATCACCATATATATTTGACTTCCTTTACCCTTAACTATCCCCCCCCCCTTTTTTCTTTACAATGACCTTTTTTCCTTACCTGGGGGCAAGACACAAGAATCTCATTCATGTTAGAAGTTAATGTGCTTCAAAATCCATACCCCTCTGCACATCAGTTTTCACCACTAGTAGAGACTTTCTTTGTCTTATTTTTTGGAGGTTTTTGTTTTTTTTCCAAATTACCTTAAAAATTAAAATAGACAAAGCAGAACATAGACTTGGGATGAAATATGGAAATTTTAGGCTTATCTCAAATTCATATTGTATTGTGGTTTTTGAAAATAAGATCACTTTACTTAAAAATGCCAGAGATACTCAAAGGATAAAATTATATGAGATTAACATACCTATTCTTATCCTACAACAAACATATTTCATTCCAAACCTCAGCGATTTTGCTGGACCACACTATTTCAGAGCCACATTTTTTGGTGGTGCTTAGCTTTTATTTCCACAGTGGCATGTTAACTGTCCTGTGCTTTCAAATAAGGATGTTAGATTCCCTGCATTACTACTGAAGGAGCTGGAGCCATATCCTGAGGGTCCTGAATTAAATCTTTTCCCAAAAAGTTCTACATTCTTTGGCTCAAGTAGAGTAATAGCAAGTGCTGGAACTGAGCATCCCGATGGAAAAGTGATGGAAAACGAAGCTCTCAGTTCTTTGCCCTTTGTGTCCTTCCATGAGACCCCTCTACTCACCCCTCCCACATTCAGGGCTCACGGGTTCCTTTTGCATCCCTTTATTTATCAAAAAACTATCTGATATCAGGTTTATTCACCGAGTGCCTAGCTGATAGTATGCTCTCAATAAACGTTTGTTATTGAATGGGTAAATGAATAACTGAATTATTTACATGCCAGTTTGGGGAGACTAATTAAAAAGAGAGCTTAAAGAGGATAAGATGAATCATACAGTATGAATAGAATTTTTTTTTTTTTTATAAAAGAAAGAAATCACACTTGGGTCTTCCACCCCCAATCTTTTCTTCACAGGACAGTGGGAAGAAAGGTGGCTAAGAGGAAGTCATTCCTGTTTCAGGAACAAAAGAATAATGAGAGATAGCTGAGAGGGATAGAACCTTCTGAGAGAAAGCAAATTATTCTAGTATCTTCCCATGTGTTCTGGCCCGAAGTCATTGTTGAGGGCAAAGGACTATCCAGAAGGGAAATGACTATGGCATGATGATGTGTTCTAAAGGAAAGAAGTTCAGGTCCTTAGTGGAAGTTGAAGAATTAGATTTGTAGCATGCACAGAAGTAGAGTCCAGGCCCCTAAACGTTGTGGGAAAAGGATTCTGGGTTTGGTGAGCCTGTTGCATTTCCTGCCAGCTCTGCAGCACAGGTAGGGAAGGCGTGGAGCTGCATCTCCCTAAGGGGGGAGCTCAGCCTCCTAGATCCCAGTGAACAAATCTGGACCCAGAATTGCCCTTTTTTTCCTGATTTTAACCTCTTGGTGGCCCCTTCTCTGGTGAATGGGAGGGAACAGGGAATCATCAAGAGGAACTAGGTCACTGCTTGTGTGGGAAAGAACTGAGGATTCCTCCATAAATTCTGTTTTATTTCCTTTTGGAGTGATGATCAAAATATGCCATATCTGGTGGGTCACCACTTTTTTATTGGGAGAGGTAAGGGTTAAATAATGTGTTGTGTTTCCTGAGAGAATTTGAATTTGATGACATTTCTTTCATTAGGAAGTGAGAGACTTTGATCCCTATTAATAGGATATCTGGAATCATTATTCTGGTGAAGAAAAATTAAGTGGTTTTACCAAAGCCTTTTTATCCCTCTCCAAACAAAATCTGGAGGGCGACTTCCTATTCTGCCGGTGCATGGAGTGGCTGCTGGGAACAGAAGTGCCAAGTTCAACCTACACAGGGTCCAGAGCTCCCTCCCTGTTATTTTGCATCTCTTAGCCTCCAAGAAAGAAGTAACCAACAGCTCCTGACATTCAGGAACTGGTCTGATGCTCATAACCAGGCCTCAGGATTGTTAGATAGATGTTGGCATAGTGCTCGTAGCCACACTGCTTTGTTCTGCTTAGTACTTGTCTTCTCCACTAGACTGCATGCTCCATGAGGGCAAGGATTTCCCACCTAGTGTCTTGTCTGGCATCCATAAGATATGCACTGGCTATTGATTGATAAATATATTTATAAGCATACATTTCCCAATGAGGTGCTTTTAAATAACACTATATTCTTCTAATAAATATTGTGTTGTCTTCTTAAAGGTAATATTCAGCCCTATGAAAGAAGAAATCTGAAGCCTATATAGTGACCCATGAACAGAATGATGCCTTCCAGCCTTATAACTTGATAATAGTTACCATATGATTGGAGTGCCTGTTCTTAGCAATGCCACGATGCCTCAGGAGACCTGAGTCCTAAGTTTGCATGTTCCATTCCAGGCCAACTTGAGCAAGAACCAAGTGAGTATCATTGACCCAACAGCATACACCAGCAGCTTCTCATATACACTAAAAGCTTTCGGATTTGCTTGTAAGCTCTATTCCTAGTGATCTCGCTTTTTGTAACAAGTAAACTACTTTATTTGTCTATGACAATGGTTTTCAATCTATCACTGTGGAAGTACCTGTTTTTAATTTCTAAACTGTTGAGGAATACCTTTTTAGAGTACAAAACAAATAAATTACTAGTAAACTGAAATATACAAAATACAAGCCTAAATTATTTTGTCGAGTTGCTAAAAAAAGTTTCTAAACTCTCTCAATTGTGTGCCTTTCTTGTTTTTCATGTCAACCTTACCTTGTCTGGGACGGATATCTTACTATTTGCAATGGCAAAAAAGTCTCAAGACTTCAGCTCAGTTCAGACACGTGTGAAACTTCCAGCAAACTGTTGTCTCCTTTTTCATCAAATGAGTCTATAAAGATAAGAAAGTCAATATTTGCAGGTAAGCTTTCTGTTTATACAGTGCAATTTGAGAAGGTAATGGGATTGTTACAATTCTGAGCTCCACATGACTATTTTTTAAAATTTTCTATTAAATATTCAAAAATTCAGTGGAAAACACAGAAGACGCCTAAAAAGAGGTATGAAATGAGTGACACATTTTGTATTTGATCAAATTTTAAAACTCCATGTTCACTTTAAAAAACGAAAAACATATTTCTTTTAAATCTGGGGCCTCAATTTCTATTACCCTAGCATTAAGTAAAAAGAAGTGGTTGACTAAAGCACTATAACATATTGCCCTCTTACAACAAATATCAGATCATGAGAATGGTAGATGTGATGGTGTTAAAATGATTTTGTTAACTTGCAACCAGTATGACAAGATACTTTATTTCACATCATTTTGTCTTATAGACAAAATATACCACTGGGATGAAATCAGATTTCCTTTGACAATCTGTAGGAGAAGGGTCTGTGGGAGAATCACATTATCATAATTGTGAGATTAAAACACACACACACACACACACACACACACACAGCATCCAAATTTTCCAGCAGTGGGAGACTGTAAAACTTGATTATTGCAAAGGTGGATTGGCATATTAATTAAAAATAAGACTGACATTTGAAGCATATTTCAGATTTCATGGCAAATTTCATCATTCTAAATATAGTTTTAGATAATTATGACACATTTGGTGCTAAGCTATTTTAGAATTCAAAACATTTCCATCTTGGAATGATTGCAGCAAATCGGGGTGTTTGATCAAGGCTGCAGAAAAAAAAGAGAGTATATTTAATATTCCAGGTCTCTTCAGATTCTGCTTTTAGCTTTTATTTTCTGTTCAGGTTAAGTTGGTAGAGTTATGCAAGGTGATGACATTTTGAGTGCAAATGGGATTTGACATTTTGAGTGTAAATAAGAATGGTTTGTCTTCTTGCAGTACAAAGTCACTTTTCACCAGCAGTTAAAATAAAATGAAAACCACAGAAATGCGGGGTTATTCATTTTCTTGCATACACACTGAATAATTTTATATTCAGTTATTGCTGTGAACATCATTTTACCCTTTTCTTTTCCAATTTATTGCCTCATTACAGGGATTGATAATGATATTTCTTCTGAATGACTATTATAGACATACTTTTTTCAACTGTGGCTAGGAGCTAGAGATATAACTTTTACCTTTCCTTTAGGGCACTTCTTGTTCTTCCTAAGGTACATAAAGATTGGGAAAGTTTATGATTTAAAACAAATTTTTCCCTCTAATGTTTTTATTGGAGTACGGAACAAAGCATGTGTAATGCAATTTAATTTTCTCTGATCTTAAATTAAGAGAGAAATGGTGAAGGGAAGAGGCAGGAGCATTTGTTCTGAGAGTCAGAAGTTCTGAGCTAGAGGAATGCCACCCAGACCTCTTAAGAGAGAAATGGTGAAGGGAAGAGGCAGGAGCATTCGTTCTGAGAGTCAGAGTTCTGAGCTAGAGGAATGCTAAACCCAGGAATGCTTCAATGATGCCACCCAGACCTTCCATCTCCTTTTATAGATGAGGACAATGAGGGCAAGAAGGCCCTTTAGCTCAGTTTACCAAGCTAGTCTCACAGCTGACCTTCCAGTATAGGTCAGAGAAGATTAGTTGGGTGTGTCATTTCCTCATTCCCAGCTTCATTTTCTTCTTTTGTGAAATTAAGCTGTTGGATAAGATAATCTCCAACCTTCAGGTGCTAATACCTGAAGAATTGAGTTGTCAATCATGGGGGTTTAAGTCCTGGTTCTGCCTCTTCACTGGCTGCATGGTCTGGTCAGAGAGGTTGCTTAAACTTGCTAAACCTCAATTTCCTTGAGTGTCAGATAGGGATTTAATAATTAACTCAACACATAGTTATTGAGTTTCTTTCTTGTGCCAAGCAATGAGGACACTGGAGTGGACAAAGGCAGAAATGGTCCCTGTTCTTGTGGTGTTTATAGTCATCTATTCACTCATGCATTTGTCCAATAGGAATTACACAGTGCCTACCATTTTTCAGGCAATGTGGTAGATCCAGAGGATACATCAGGGTGGGAGTAGGTGGCTTAAAGCCCCAGCAAACCGCAATACGAATGAAATAAACATGAAAATGAAAGAATAATAAGGTAGGAACTTTTAAAGAGCTAAGGGTAGGCTTCCTTACAAAAGTGACATTGAAGCTGAATCTTAAAATACAGAAGAAACTAACTATGTACAGTGGAAGAGAAGAACCTAAATAACCTGAATAACAGAAAGTCAAATCATCATAGCGGATAGTAATTGGATGAGATAACAATCGGAGAAGTATTAAAAGGCCAGACAAGCAAGGGCCTTAAACTTTTGGTTATTCCAAATTTATTAAAGGCTACTGAAGACTTCTTGGTAGTAATGGAGAGATATGAGCAGTAACTTGGGAGTTCATTTATGTTGAGAACATCTCTGGCTGTTTGGTGGAGCATGGATTGAGGGGCAGGAGTGAAGGAGGAAAGATTAGACAATAGCATGTTGTAGCCATCAAGGCAAAAAAGATCATGGCCTTGTTAACATAAAAACATTGAAACCTGTAAAGAGTTCTTGTGAGTTTACTTGAACCAAACTTGAGCCGGGAATCACAAGGGGTTGGGATAATGCTCCAGAGAATGGCGGGTTCCCCCCCCCCCACCACCACCTATTTTTATGCATTACAATCAAAGGAAGAGATGTAGATGGGTTATATGAAATCCATTGGTGATAGATTAGAGAGGTGGGAGAAAGTAAAGCGGGGAAACCTCTGGGATTGGATAAAGAGTAAAATCATAGACACTTCTTTTACTTAGGTAGGTACAGGATAGTAACAGTCAACAATTAACATGATAACAATAGCAATGAAGGAATTTATGGTGTCTGTCCTGGCACCCAGAGCATTTGGTTGTGCACTGAAGGGTCCAGAAAAAGGGAAGTTACAAGTTTCCTTGACATTTCAAGGACATGTTATAGATGCAAAAAAACAATAGGCTCGCCCTAGCCAGTTTGGCTCACTGGATAGAGCTTCGGGCTGGGGACTGAAGGGTCCCAGGTTCGGTTCCGGTCAAGGGCATGTGCCTTGGTTTCGGGCACATCCCCAGTTGGGGGTGTGCAGGAGGCAGCTGATCGATGTTTCTCTCTCATCGATGTTTCTAACTCTCTATCCCTCTCCCTTCCTCTCTGTAAAAAAATCAGTAAAATATATATTTAAAAACAAACAAACAAAAAAAACCACAATAGGCTCAGTTAAGGTAAAGATTGACCTTGTCAGGGAAAATACTGGGCTAGGATGTGACTATCCACCATAACTGCTTTTAGTTAAAGTTTTAATTTCAGACCATCCTTGTGGTTACTTTAGTTCTTAGAGTTTGCAAGACTGCCATGCAGGCCTTCCCTGAGCTTGTCAGGTTAGCATGTGGCCCCTTTCGTCCACAGCCTATAGTGGAGGCAGAGGAGCTGGGGAGAGTTAATTGCCTGGGGAAACATTTTAAAGATAGAACAATCAGAATTTGCTAATAAATTGGATGTGAGAATCTAAAAAAATGGTAAAATTAAAAATGCTCCTTAGTGGTGATGAAATGCAAAAATTGAACTGGAACACGTGGTGTTCCTCTGGGCAGAATGATTCCCGGATCCTTGTCCGGTGGAGTTGAAGAATGAAACCATGGACAAAAGGTGGTACAGGAAAAAATGGAAATTTATTGAGAAACAAGCACTAAGTCCCCCTTTTCCACGGTTTATAAAGGCTGCAGTTCTTTGTGTCTTGATATCCCCTCTGATTGGACACTATCCCCTCTGATTGGTCACTATAGCAACTTCAAAGCTCAAATCTCACATAAGGTTCCCTTCTTCTCCCATTTGTTTTTCTATTCCCTTGGGCCTTCCTCTTCCCTCTCTGAATGAAGGGCTTCCTTCCCTTTATTCTGTAAATGCATACCTTCTGCAGCTCTCAGCTCCCTTATTCTATGGAAATGTACCTTCTGCAGCTACCAGCTTTGTAGCCCTATGGTTTCCCCATGGACCCCTTAATTCCTAAAATTTCCTAAACCTGCCTATTTTACCCCTAAAAACTCCTCTCAGTGAGGACATACATTTAGGAAGGGGAATCCGGAATTCCATTTTGTACATGCTTATTGAGATGTTGGTAAAGTGACAAAGTGGAGCTATGAAGTCATCAGTAAGACACGAGAGTCTACAGCTCAGGGAAGAGGGCTGGGCTGGAGAAAAGTAAATATGGGCATCGTCTGAAAAGGCCACAAGAATAGGTGAGACCACTAGAGAGAGAAGAGACAGTACAATGGTTTAGTTCTGAGTCCTCAGGAACTCTCTGCTTTTGGAAGTCATAGAGCAGTTCCCAGGGGAAAAACTCACAAAGAGGGAAGAGGGAGTGAAGACACTGTGATGTTAAAAGTGACCAATAACAGTTCAAGAATGAGGAGGATCAGCAGTGTTGAAAGTTGCCAAAGGATAATGGAGATAAGATTAGAACATCCACTGAAACAGGCAATGTGATATTTATTGGTCGTTTTAAATAACCAAATATTGAAATATTGAAGGAGAAAGATATTCTGGAATGGACTGTGTTAGTGCAGTGGGAGGTGAGGATGTGAGGACAACACTTTTGAAAAGTTGGGCTAAGGAGGGAGCAAAAAATAGGCTGCAACTTGAGACAGATGAGGACTCAAGGAGGATTTATTTTCCTTTTTAAAGGTGAAGGGTGTTATACAATGTTGGTATGCCGATGGCAAATAGCCAGTGGGGTATAGGTTGGGGTGGGGGGTCAGAGTGATGGTGTAAAAACTGATGATGTAGGGGACTGAGAAAGGAATATTTTTGTGAAGGCGAGAAAGGTTGGAGTCTGGAGCACGGAGTAGCTTAGCACAGTGTTTGGCACATAGCAGCAGGCCAGTAAATGTACGTTTTGTTCATGGCAGTGGCCCTAAGGAACTTTTTGTCATTGCTGTATAGGCCCAGGATCGGAGGAGACTGCAGGAAGAGAGAAGAATCCTGGGAATGTAGAACTGAGATAGGATCACCAATTTTTCAGGTCTAGCAATCATAGGCCTCCTGAAAACAGCAAATTTAGGAGAAAACACTCTTAACAATAGAGACTTAATCACAGAGCAAGCCTGGGCAGGGCAAAGAGGCTTGTAGGGACATTCCACCAGAGTTCTTCCCAGCCTCACCACCCCCTTCCTCTATTTCACCCCTCAAAACCATCCCCTTTCTTAAGGGCAAAACAGCACAACCACAGGGAGAAAATGTTGGCAATACCTCACACAACACTTCCTATGCATTTGCCCTTTTACAAAACACTTTCTCCTCTGGGAATTTTACCCAGAAGATACACTCTACAAATATGAAAAACAAAGACACATGCAGAAGATTTGTCACAGTGGCATCATTTGTATAAGTAAAATATTGGGAACTATATAAATGTCCATTCTTAAGAGACAAATTTAATCAATTATGATACATTCACAAATGTATTACTATATATTAACTTTTTATTTAGTTTTGACTTTTTAATTATAGAGATGATTAAAATTTCCTAGATAGATGGATAGATAGGAAGAAAGAGAAAGAAGGACAGGAAGAGAGAGAGGGAGAGGGAGAGGGAGAGGGAGAGAGAGAAGGAGAGGGAGAGAGAGAGAAGAAGAAGAGGAGAAGAGAGAAGAGAGAGAGAGGGAGAGAGAGAGAGAGAGAGAGAGAGAGAGAATAAATGAACACACAAATAAATAAATGTTGGATATGGGGCAGTATGAAGTTTGTTAGAATATGATACAATTTAAATTTTTGTCAGTTCTGGTCATGGATTCTTAAAAATCCTCTCCTTCCCCTGTTTATAGTCAGTGCCCCACCTGTCTCTGATTTTCCCATTTTAAAAATACAGGGTCCTTATTGTCCTGCATTGTCCTGACCCACTGAGCAGTTTGGTTATGTCCAAATTGCAGGCTTCCATTTATTGCCATGTTCTACAGTAAGTTAGTGTCACTGTCTTAAAATATACTAAGTAGCTCTTAACAGTCTCTCTTAAGTGGCACTTGACTTCCTGAGCCTAATGCCAAGCAATGACATGATCCTTTGCCCCTGGTTTTTGGGACGGCCTGTGAGAGTGACCCTTGGTTTCCAGCTACTAGGGTAGTGGTTCTCAACCTTCCTAATGCTGTGACCCTTTAATATAGTTCCTCATGTTTTGGTGACCCCCAACCATAAAATTATTTTTGTTGCTACTTCATAACTGTAACTTTGCTACTGTTATGAATCGTAATGTAAATATCTGATACGCAAGATGTATTTTCATTGTTTGCGACCCACAGGTTGAGAACCGCTGTACTAGAGGGATATGTAACTCCCTTAATCTGGAAGACCAAACTGTCTCCTCTTCTTGGAAATGTTTGGTCAATGTGACAGCCTCCTCACTCATCCCAGAAGTAATTGTATCAACTTGACATTGTGGCCTGGGTGGTGGCAACTATGAGAGAATAATAGGATTTAAACTCCAGTTCTTTTCAGCTGCTGGCTAGGATTAACAAATAGTGATAAATAGATAGAATCCCTTCGCTATTTTTATAAATCACAGCTTTGATATAGGTTTAGATTTCACACATCTGAAATTTCTCCAGAGATGACATATAAAAACTACTAGTGGGACAGATAGAGAAAACCTACCTTCGTTTAAGGAATCTGGCTCAGTTTCTCCCCAGACAGCATTTGGGGCAATGATCTCCATCAGGTTTTATTATTCTTGATCACTCTGAACTCCTTCTTGGGCATTTGTCAACAAATTACTCCAATGAAAGAACTTGCAACAAATCCCACGTGTCCTGTGGATTCATCACCTTGTAGGTGCAATTCTTCTTGGAGATATTGCAGTTTGGTGGTTCAATGACTTTGTAATTTAAGCTGTAACGAGGAGAAGAAAGGAAACAGCCTCATCATCTCAAAGTAATGACTTAAAGCTACTATTCTGAAGATGTGATTGCTTCATGGCTTTGTTGTTTCTATCTTGTCTCTGTGTTCATGAGAGTGTGCTCACACTGGGGAGGGGATAGTTAAGTCTGATAACCATCTCAAATCAAGAACTGCTGAAGCAAGTGTGTTTTATTCATATTGGACAAGAAAAGGCACAGGGGGCACATGCGAAAAGTATTCAAGTATTGGAAGGAAACATCATTAAGAGGAAACAGAGTATGATCACAGTTGCAATAGGGCTGAACTATAAGCATTGGTGGGAGGTTACACGGGGGCCAATTTGAAATTTAATAGAAAAATTAATTTTTTAACATTGTCCAACAATGGAACAGACTGCCCAACAGTAAAAATATCAATGTAGAGGCTAAATAACTCTGTTGAGGTTATAGTTTATCTGCAACATCTTTTGTCAATTTTAAGAGCCAATTAATTCATTTACTCATTCCACCTTCATTCATTCAAATACTATGATCAAGGAATTGTTATGTGCCAAGTACTGCCTAAATAGTGTGAAATCTGATAAATGACAACAGACAGCACAGTCTGGGAGAGAGAGAGAGAGAGAGAGAGAGAAGAGAAGAGAAGAGAAGAGAAGAGAAGAGAAGAGAAGAGAAGAGAAGAGAGAAGAGAAGAGAAGAGAAGAGAAGAGAAGAGAAGAGAAGAGAAGAGAAGAGAAGAGAAGAGAAGAGAAGAGAAGAGAAGAAGAGAAGAGAGAGACAGTGACCAAATAATCACACAATGAGTGCATGATATTAAACTGGTATGAGTACTAGTATCATGAGAAAAGGAATGTGGTCCTAAGAGAGCATTTGACAAAGGAATTTTCTCATACTTGGTGGTGGTAAGGTAAGCATTCTAAAGAAAGGCTTTCCTGTTGATGTGATGCTTGAGTAAAAAGTTGGAAGATGACTAAGAGTCAGTCTGGTGTGGTGGGCAGAGGGAGAGGGAGACAAAAGGAAGAAGAGGTTCCCAAAGAAAGTGAATAGGAGAATTAAGACTGGAGGAGGGTTTCTTTTCTTCAGGATATGACTTGTGTGCTTCCACTCTAGTCCATGTGTGAGTGGATGTAGGTTAAGGAACTGGGTAAGGTGATGGGACTGGTTTAGGTTATCACAAACCACAAGAAACTTAGGGGCCAAGATAGCTATATATCAGGCCTGGGAAGCAACAGAAGCCAGGAGGACAAATACTAGAGAACACAACATGGCAAGTGGCCAGAAGGTGATGAAGATGATGAGCAACTGGAAGATCTATAGACACTGAGAGAGAAGGATAAAAAGAAAGACTGAAAAATAAGCAGAAAACCAACAAAACCAGGAATTGAGGTAAATACAAGATGGGAGAGCAGATGTTACACACCTAGATGGAAGGAATTCACTGTGCTTTGACTCTACCTGAGCTGTGTTATTTCCTTGTGACCCTGATGAAAATGCATCCAGGACAAGCCTGGCCTGCAGGTGGTGGCAAATGAAAACAGCCAGTTGATAGGAAATGTCTGGTTGAAAGAAATGCTTGAAAACACATGGTCCATTGTCTTTGAAGATGGCCCTATTATACGTTAGACTCTAAATTGGGATTTGCAGCCAAAAGGAATTTCTTTCTATTTTTACTTACCTAGTGGTGGCTTATTAGCTTCTATAACCATTGGAAAATATAATTGTAGTGCTTCACAAGTTTAGAAATAACATTTTTTTTTAAGGATTTTTCAGGTGGGGACTGAAAATCAAATAAACATACTTGTGCTACCCTTGCACAAAACTAGTACATCCAAAGCTGGAATGCTTGCATGCATTTTAGGATGATTCATCTCAAGAACAATATGATGAAATAGCTTAAGCAGTATTGCATTTTGACCTAGGCAAGATGTGACTGTGCTTCAGAAAGCCTCATGGGAGCCCTTGTCTGGCTGTGCCTTGTACTATAGGCTAAAGAGTCCCTGGAGCCAATGGGGTGGGCCCATTCAAATATGTGTCCTCCTTTAGACCATACTCTGAGAACTAGGAGCCTGGATTTCCTTTCCAAATGGCTTGACCCTACTTCCAGACCCTGCATGGCTCTGTTCCCTTGGTCTTTCTTCTTAAGGAGAAAATGGCACCTCTGGTGGATACACCTTTTTACTTAGACTAAGTGGTAACCAAGGGATAGCTGTTTGTGGAGTCTGTGACTGAAACAAACACATAGTGTAGGTGTCCATGTGCATGTGAGCTAGTCTGGAAATGAATCGAGAAGGAAAAGGAGGGGGAAATGCTAAGGGTCTCAGGCTGGGAGCCATGGGCCAACTTTCCCTGTATTGCCATAGCCTCAAAACTCTGAGAATTCCAAACTCAGACCTGGCTGTGCAGATGTTATGAAGTTCTATTTGTCACAGTAGAAGAGTAGAACATATTTTATTTAGCAGTCAGTTAGCTTGATTTATATCTTTTAAATATTTAGACATTGGATACATGGGCCTCCATTTGTACTCTTCCTCGGCCCCAAATATTTGGGATAAGCCTGGGCTTATGTGTATAAGTTGCTCCAACTTATGTTGTCCTCCATTGTGGTACAGTCCTCTGCTTATCTGTTTACATATCTATCTCTCCTCCTAGACATCTTGCTCTTCAAATTGTGTCCTATTTATCTTTAAATTCCCTAGCACGTAGCTGATTGCCTCTTAGCACGTAGTAAACACCCAGCAAATATTTGTTGAATCAGTCAGTGAAGGATTGTGTAGTCATGGAAATTCTCTGGCTAAGGCAATTTGCTCGTAGATCCTTTCTCTGTTCTTAAAATTCTTAAAATATTCCTCTTGCTTATGATGCCATTTATATTGTTTTCCAAAAAGCTTAACTTTCTGCTCTTCATTACATGTGAATCTGAGCCATGGAGAAAACTTATAACAGGTAGCACCTGAACGCCTCTTAGTAAGAGGAAAATCTACTTTGGTTTACACAAGCAAGTGTATGGGACCCAGGGTCGGCTAAAGGAAAAGCATCATAGGGAAAGGAAAGTACTCTGTGCAAGAGAAGATGAAACATTTGGAGTTGTGGAAGGCAATCTGGCAATGATGAGGGGAAGAGAAGAGAGGAGTCAGCAAGGTGGTGGACCCAAGAGGGTGTGACCCATTTTTGCAACACCGTCACCCATCTGTGTAAAGATTGCTGTTTCCAGAAAGCATGTTTAATGTGATTCTCACCCTCCAACCCAAATGATATGTTATAGAACAGAAGCAACATGCAAAAATGCAGAATCCCAGAGAACAGGGTGAAGATCTCTGGAAAGGGCAGGAATCAGAGTAGTTCTGAGCACTGTGGTAGCCGGAACCCGTGGAGTCTCTTCCGGGTTCTGTGTAAGCATGCATCAGCTCTGCGTCGTTTCATGCTTGTGCAAATATCACCCAAGATTCAAACTCCTAGGAGTGTGTCTGATTCTGTAGCTTGTGTCAGGAGCCTTCCCTTTGGCCAGGGCATCTTGATTGACAATGTGAAGGGATGGTCTCCAGATAAAATAGATTCCCATTACCAGAAGCTGAGTGAATGGATTTATAAAACAAAAACTTCAGGCGGTCATTATCATTTTTCACACGTCGGTCTGTCATAGACATTCATTTACGGCAGCACAGATTCAGCTGTCCTTTAAATGAGGCCCAGTGTTTTCTGTGTATGGATGAAGCTTCCTAGATGTCAGAACCGCCCTGAACAAGGAAAACTGTCCTGGAACTTCCTCTCGTGTGATTAGGCGAGCTGATTTTAAACTACACGGTTTTTAGTTGGCCCCTTGATTCTCCTGCTTTGGGGACCTCAAAGTCTCTAACATGACCCACCTGCTTAAACAGCATTGAAAGCTAACCCCTGTCCTAAAACCTACATTCTGATTTGGAGCTAACCTCTTGAAATAAAAGCAGGTTTGCATCTGGGTGCAGGGACTGTTGACTTTGCATTTTAGGTACAGTTGTAGAGAGCTCAATTTGCAAAATTGCAGCTCCTGGCTATTTCCATAATAATAACTCCTATTTATTAAGCCCCTACCGTGGGCTAGGCACATTACCTACTTCATATCTAAGCCTGATAGCCACCCCAGGAGCTACTTGCTGCTATCCTCTAGAGACAAAGAAACTGAGAATCGGCAAATGTTAACACTTGCAGAAGGTCACAGAAGCCTTGAGCTGGGATTTGACGTCAGGTCCATTTGTCCTAAACTCTTGGCTCTTTCCGTGCTGCCATTCATGGAAAAGGGCACTCAGCAGTTCCGCTCTAGACCCCTTCTCAAGCTTCCCCTAAGTGTTTGTGAGCATATCTGCCTCCAAAATTATTGGAAACACCCCGGAAAGTACAGATTGTTTTTTAGTTATCATTGTTTCCCATAGCAATCAACATTGTGCTTTAGATGAAGTAGATGTTATTTGTCTTTGTCTTATTCTTTCTCTCTCCTCTTTACATACACAAGCCATGCTTGTGTACACACACACACACACACACACACACACACACACACACTGTTGGGGGAAGTGAGCTGTTTTACATGATAGAGTTATTGAGTCTTTCCACTTTCTGATGAGTCAATTTCAAAGGTTAATTACTCAGCCATTTCTTCCTGTAGCAAAGACATAAAAAGATTAAAAAGCTAAATGGCTCCTCTCTAAAAAGCATAGGAAACCAAACTTAAAAATCTCTGAAGCTGCTACAAATGTTTCCAACAAATGAGACTAAAAAGTCTTGAAAGACACTTATGAGTACAGAGAGTGGATTTCAAGAAGCCAGTGAAAATTCTAATCTATGCGAGGTGAACAGGTTTGTGCAAATTAAAAATGTAGTGAGTGACCTTGGGCAGGAAGATAAGTGCTCATAAAAGCCAAAACTTAAAAACACACACACACACACACACCCTGAAATACTACTCATAACTTCACCGGGTCGGGTGCAGAAGTTGGGAAGAGGAAAGGAACACACTGCACGAGGAAGCTGATGAGACAGGAGACCAAAGGAATCATTTGAGAAGAAGTATCCAGAGGAAAAAAATGCCCTTAAATGTACTTGAATTGTAATTTACAATGCAACCTTTCACCTCTCATTGAGAGGGAATCTCAAATAATTTTTTTTCAAAGTTTTCATAGGGAAATAAAGGAATTGGAGAAAGTTTTTTTGAATGACTCAAACCCAAAATTTTTTATAGTAAGAATTTTGGGTTTGGGTGTGTGGAACAGACCCAAGTTACAGAGGGAGATTGAATTACCCAGATTTTTTCCACTCTTCATTTGAATTTGTCTATAAAGATAGGCCATCAGTAAATCCTGTAGAAGTAAGCCCATTTCATTACATCAAGAAATAATTGGTTGAATAGCCTTTGTTTATCTAATTTGAGTTTGTATATGTACTTAAGTATATATATTAATATAATCTATACTAATAAAAGGGTAATATGCTAATTAGACCGGTCGACCGGCCATCTTCCAGACGTGTGACTTCCTTCCAGACAAAGCCATGGTGGTGGGGGCCGAGGCAGAGGCAGTTATGGGCAATCAGGCTAGCAGGGGAGAGCAGTTGGGGGTGAACTGGCTTGCAGGGGAGGGCAGTTGGGGGCAACCAGGCCTGCAGGGGAGGGCAGTTGGCAACCAGGTTGGCAGGGGAAGGCAGTTGAGGGCAACCAGGACAGCAGGGGAGGGCCATTGGGGGCAACCAGGTCGGCAGGGGAGGGCAGTTGGGGGCATTAGGCAGGCAGGCAGGTGAGTGGTTAGGAGCCAGTGGTCCTGGATTGTGAGAGGGATCTCGGATTGGAGAGGTTGCAGGCCGGACTGAGGGACCCCTCCCCCCATGCACGAATTTCATGCACTGGGCCTCTAGTCTATATATATGGCTAATATTCTGAGTGTCCATCCAACTGGTAGCTATGAAACACACTGACCACCAGGGGACAGACACTCAACGCAGGAGTTGCTGAGCTGAAGTGACTTGGCAGTGGTGGTTCTCAGGTGATGCACCCTGAAACCAGAGAGGAGGAAACCCAATTCCTCGCAGGGCCACGTGATTCCACCTTCGGTCGTAGGTTATGTTGTTGCTGGGGCACTGTTGGCCCTGAATCTGGTTTACTGCACACTTGCGTTTGTGTTCCACACCCTGTACGACAGCAACTTTGCAGAGTGCCCTCTCACTCTCCGGGACCCTCTCAGGGGATGTCGGAGAGCTGGTTTTGGCCCGATCCTCACAGGCCAGGCTGAGGGACCCACCTGCCGGAGGGACCCCGCTCACTCTGCTGACACCCTTCAAACCACGGTGCCACCCCAGGTGCTGCCGGCTGGGGAGGGACCACTGTGGATGGTTGGCTCCAGGGCATGTCCTGCTCATCTTGCCCAGTCCTGCCCCACCAGCCACCTTCTAATTAATTTCCTTTCAGTGTACATGAATCCATGCACCGGGTCACTATGCATAATATAGCTGACTTGAAGTCTTTGACTAGAAACCCAAAATGGGTGCTGTTTAGCAAGCCTGTTACTTGCTTTCACCGAGTATGGCAAGTTTAATGAATGGGCTTCTCCCCGTGGGGACAAAGCAGGATACCTATTTACTTTTCTATAGCCTCTGCTTTCCTACCTAGTGAGGAGTTCTCAGGAATAGTCCTTGGTTTCTGACCACTGTCAACCATAAAAAAATTGTCCACTCTAAATTACAACTTGAGCTTATCACTCAATTAAAAGTTTCTCCTCTTTCTCAGCTCAAGGCTGACCCAGGGTTTGAGGATATTCAGTGGGAAAAAAGCAGGGACTGTATTTTCAATATTTCTTCATCTTGCTCTTCAATTTCTCTCTTGCCCTCCTTCACCTCCATGCTATGTTTCTTCTGGCTCCTGCAGGGTGAGGATCAGGAAAGGATGACTGAATTGAAAATGGGGAAAGATCTTTTCACTTAACTAAGAAGAATGGAAGTTCTCTCCTATCTATCAGTTAACCACTGACAGGTCAAGTATTCCAGTGCTGGCTCTTCTGTTGTCCTACTGACATTCCTAACAAGGTCTTCAGTGATCCCCTCCCCCAGCAGAGGGAGTCTTTGCTCTGCAGCTAGCAGACTCTTGTGACCCACACCTCAGTTTCTGCACCACACTACCACCATGACAAGAGGTACATCAACAGCCTTTTAAACTTGGAGTTTCAGCCTTAAAGGCAAAGATTTCTTGAACAAAGATACTAAAGAATATTCATACCTGACTCCCCTGAACAGTGACCACTTGTATCCTACAATCAACAGCACACACCATGGTCTACTGGATCAGCACATTTCAGGATGGTTCTGCTACTGAGCTCTTACCTTGCCCTCTCATCATGAGCAGGTGAAAGCAGGAAACAAGCATCTGCAGCTCTACTTTTTTTTCTTTTTTTCTCGAGGCTTCCTTGCAGCTTGACCAATCTAATATTGTCTGTCTATGCAGAAGGCAGTAAAATCAATTGTTCAAAACTGAAACAAGCATCTGCAGCTCTACTTTTTTTTCTTTTTTGGGGGGGGGCTTCCTTGCAGCTTGACCAACCTAATATTGTCTGTCTATGCAGAAAGCAGTAAAATCAATTGTTCAAAACGCCATCTTTCGTCTAAATTCCCTTCCAAACAATCCTCCCACATAAATTCATAGACCTTGGTTATATAGGCTATAGAACTTGATGATTACTAGATCCTTCATACAAATGTCTAGCAGACCCTTCAATTTCTCTCAGCTTTTGGGCTCTAACTGAAATTCAGAAATAATAGGCGATATCCCATTCAAAATCCTTTTACATCTGTCATTTATTTCCTTTAGTCCCCGAGATGACTATTTTATGCCTTTTCCTTTCACTTTATATCTTCACTCATTTTCTTCCATTCCCTCTCAGTTGTTGACTTGGTCTCATACTTTGTTGAAAGAATAAATGTCATGTTAAGGAAACTAAATAGGCAAATGCACCCATGTTCTCTAATTTTCCTTTTTGTTTCCAGGAAAAGGTGTCTCCTTTCAACTAGAATTTGTTGTGGTGAAATTTCTGAGGTTATCAAACTGGAGGGGGCAGAGCTTTTGCAAAATTTGTCTTGGAAGACAAGAATCAGAGTGAAAATAAAGGAGAGGATAACAGCTTGAAATCTGGCCACCAAAACTTAGAGCACACAACAATTTAAACTCAGATTTTTAAAAAATGTTCTTCTATTGTAATAGGATGAAACTGTGGGCAGCTTTATTTTATTTTTTTCATAATTAATAACACCACAGGGATATGTTTATTGATATAAAAATATAGAAGGAATTTTATCTCTTATGCTTTGAAAATAAATAACAGTAGCCCCCAACTCAAGTAGTTGGAGCAAAAAGAAAATTTTATCTCATATACAAGACATGCTGAGATAGGGGTTGTTTAACTGAGGGCTCAATGATGTAATTAAGGACTCGTATTTTCCATGCCTGGCATTCTGTAGATGTTGGTTTTTCCTATCTTCCTCTTGGTGGTAAGATAGTTATAGTCTAGGCATCAAATTCAGATATATTGAGAGAAAGGAGAAGAATCCTCCCTTCATATCTCATTAGACAGAACAGGGCCACATGACATCCTGTAATCCAATCACTGATTAGAGGTGTAGGGTCACCATGATTCATTAGGCTAATCAGGATTTACCCCATGGTTTTAGATGGGATCACATTCCCTGAGGAGAAGAAATCTGAGTTCTATGTGCTAGGAAAGAGAATCAAACTACTGACATGATTCATTAGGCTAATCAGGATTTACCCCATGGTTAGAGATGGGATCACATTCTCTGAGAAGAAATCTGAGTTCTATTTGCTAGGAAAGAGAATCGAACTACTGCAGGTTTATAATGAATGTAAGCAACAGATAGAGATTGGGCCTCCTACATAAATACTTATTGTCATTTTTCTTTACTCTCATGTTTTCTCTCTTAATCTCCTTGTGCTATATTCTCAGAAGTTTCCCCAATTTACTTTCCAAACAGAGCTGTTAAGATGCTAGAGCAGAGCCCTCGTCACTCAGAAATGTAGGGCTGGCCAGGTGTCATAGCGGCACCTTAACATTCCCCCGAAAAGCAGAGCCTTCGAGTTGGCAAACCCCACTAACATACAGAGTTCTTCCTCGCCCTATGACTGCCTTATTCTTATAGAACAGATACGTAAGGATCATTGGACATTTGTGGAAAGCTTGTTAACATGAAATGTAAATAAGCTAACTAAAGTTTAACTAGGGTAAATCATCAGAATATTTGGCTGCAATGGAAAGGGATAATTCCAAAATCAAAAGAGAACAAAAATAGAAACTAGAAAAATATATTCAATTTCTTTCTTAAAGAAATACCCTTTTATTTAGTTCTACCTGGAGAAAGGTGATAGGATAGAAGTTCATTGCACAGGTTTTCATGTGATCCCCCTTTTGTGCCCCATTTTTCACTTTTGAATCCATAGCCTCTTTGGGATTTTTCCTGGCTCCCTCTTTGGCTGAAATACCCTCTGAAACTGTAGCTTTCTCTGTTTGTTTCCTTTGGCTTTTGTTTCTTCAAAAAGTTTTGAAAACTCTCATCCACTGGCGTTCCCCCATGTCCATTTTCTTTGTTATTAAGAAAAATAACTTTATGTATTTCTTTCCCTTTATTTATTTTTTTAAGAAATCTGTGAGAGAAGGCAATAAATATATATGCTCTGTGCAAGATCTTGAACAGTGGAACAAATTCTGATTTTTAGTTATAAATGTTTTTCATTTAATTTTCCAGTTGATGGTGCATATGCTCCCCAAAAGATACTGCCTAGTTATCAAGAAATATTAATTAAAGTATTATAATAACAATGCCCCATACTGTTAATAATCTCCATCTGTGAACTGCACCCTGAATTATTATGAAGTTGGTGTGCTCATTTTATGCTGCTTGTTCTGGTCAGTGTTGCCAGCTACTACTCCACCCAATAAAGCAGCCAACTAAGACTAGGCTGGGTGATGAGAGGCTGCATCCAGCATGCACTTTGCTCCTAGGAAAATTATAGAGGAGAAGGTTCATAAAGGGATCTTGTAGAATAAATAAATATTCTTATATTGGGATGTCCTTGCAGATTTCTGACAGTAGGATATGAGAGAGTTAGGTAGTTCAGTGATCCTAAATATTTTTGTTTGTGTACTTCCTCAAAAAATGTAAAAAAACTTCTTTTTCATAATTACCTTTTTATATTTTAAGTATATTTCTTTTGGTCAAAAGATTAAATAACTACAAAGGATATTAGCCTTGACATGTAAAATTAAACTATGACAACATTTTTTAAAATGTATCTAATGGGATGTAAGTATCATATGAATTATATCTATTATCATTCAGTAAAAAATATGTGAGCAAGCTACTTTAATAGTAAATTTTCCTTGTATTTCCCCCTCTGAATTTATTCTACTGTAATATGTGTTTTGGCTGGAAAGTCTTTAACTAATTGACTTTATTGATCCATTCTATTTAAAAAAATATATGTAAGTAAATTGAAATTGAAATATCAATATATAGGGTGGGTAAAAGTAGGTTTACAGTTGTGAGTATGTGAAACACAGAGTTTATTCTTGTATTATTATTTATAAATTATTGTATTATTTTCCATATAAACAACTGTAAACCTACTTTTGCCTCACCCTGTATTTCTTGTAACTGCAAAGCTCTCAGGGTTAAATTATTTGTTATTGGTTTATCGTTACAATCATTAATAGCAGCCAGTTACTT
The DNA here is from genome assembly GCF_000412655.1 of Myotis brandtii. Taxonomy (NCBI): domain Eukaryota; kingdom Metazoa; phylum Chordata; class Mammalia; order Chiroptera; family Vespertilionidae; genus Myotis; species Myotis brandtii. The sequence goes on along the minus strand of NW_005360124.1, from coordinate 8,251,185 downwards.
AAAACATTATAAATATTTTATAAAATTTGAAAATCGTTAAATATAAAATGTGAAATTCTATTGAAAATGAATCTTTTAATGAGATGGATATAACCCTTTTTTCCTGATTAACTCACATTACCATTAATAAATATTTCTTATTTCCACAATGAGAAAGGGCTCAGCATCTTTTCTATTATAGTATTTTTTTTACTAGATGTAATCCACAAGGGTTTACATATTAAGAAGTTAAGGATAGCCTGGCTGCCGTGGCTCAGTGGTTGAGCAACCTATGAACAACCAGGAGGCCATGGTTCCATTCTCAGTCAGGGCACATAGCCAGGTTGTGGGCTCCATCCCCAGTGTGCGGTGTGCAGGAGGCAGCCGATCAATGATTCTTTCTCATCATTGATGTTTCTATCTCTCTCTCCCTCTCCCTCTCTGAAATCAATAAAAATATATTTTTTTAAAAAGAAGTTGAGGATACATAGAATTTTGTTTCAGTAATTCTACTCATTTTTTTAACTCCTTTTGTGCTATTTGTTAAAAATTGCATGATATACAGGGTATCCCAAAAAGATGTATGCACACTTAAATATTATGAAAATGAAATGTATTTTAATAAACACTGCCTTTATAATTATTAAAAGTGTGTATATATTTTTTGGGACACCCGTATTTTGAAAAATTATTTGTAATGATCTATAATCTGACAACACAATTTTGCTTTTGCAGTGTTTTGAAAGGATGACTTGAAAACTACCTGATATATACACAGATTTGTCATTTGGTCATTAAGGTCATTCACTTTCCCAAACCTATACCAGTATTTTGAATTCATTTAGTGTCTTATGGGTTTTACATCCTGGAGAAGTGCACTATGTTAGGATGCAGTGGAATATATGCCACATTCTTGTAAAATGAAAGAGGACAATTGTGAAAGGGCTGGCTTGACTGTAATGTAGTCCCAGAATAACAGATTTTAGGAAAGACAATGTGTGAGGGATGAGGATCTAATGTTTCCTTTCAAACCATTCTATCCCTTGGGAAGCCTTTGCAAACTCCCAGAGGCTGCAGCAGTTGAGACCACCACTGGATTATAGGATGTCCTTTCCTTTCCAGCCTTTGATTTTAAGAACAATTGATGTTTTCTTTCTCCTAAAAAGGAAACAACAGCTTCAAAAACTTTAAAGAGGATCTCAAAGTGATTAGGGAAAAAAATGTGAACTACAGAGGAGAAAAAGATCTGTGGTGAGGAAGCCCAATAGGTAAGGAGGAGACTGCACAAGTGAGCCAAATAAAATCCAACGTTCCAACCTGATTAAAAATGGAAATTTGGAGTTTTAATCTATGAGAGGGGTTATAAATTATATATCTACTAGAGGCCTGGTGCATGAATTCGTGCACGGGTGGGGTCTGTTGGGGTGGCCTGCGGGGATTGGGCCCCAGCTCACACCTCCAGACTCACAGCCCTGCAGCCCCACCTGGCACCCTGCCTTGGCCTGGCACTGCCCCCTCACCTGCTCCATCATCCTGCCTGTAGGGCAATCAATCGGGGCCGGGCCCCCTGCCCGGCTCCCTCAGCACCTGGGAGCCAGGTGGTGGCCCCACCCCCCACCGTCTCCGCTGGTCACCATCTGTGGGGCGATCCAGCCCCTGCTCACACTCACCTTGGCCTGGCACTGCCAGCTTACCTGCTCCACCATTCCACCTTGGCACTTTCATCGGGGTCCATCGGGGCCTGCAGCACCTCCACTGCTACCCACTGCCAGCGCCGCGTCGCTGACGCCTGCCATGTTCCATGCTGCCCCTTGGTGCCCGGCTCACATCATAGGGAGTAGTCAAACTCCCGGTCAAACTCCCGGTCAATCTCTCGGTCAAACTCCTGGTCAAACTCCCAGTTGAATGACAGCCTGAGGGGAAAATTTGCATATTAGGCTTTTATTATATAGGATGTTAATGAATATTTTATTTTTGTGCCAAAGCAAAAGGCTGGTGACTTATCTGAAGATCTTAAAATCATAATAAATTATCTTTTTTTTCTTAGTATATTTATTCATAAGGGTATTATACTGGGTATTTTTATTGATACCAAGGATAGTTAAGCTAACTGGATAATTCTCTATGAAGAAATCATTTCATTCTTGCCCTCCTTTAGATTTAAAAGCTTAAATTAAATGTGATTCTACAGTCCCATGAAATTCTTGAGTAGACAAAGTTGTCTCTGAAACCAATCACCACTCAGCACATGGAGAAAATATGGTAGGAGGATCTGAACGAGCAATTGGGAATTGTGTACTAAATCATAATAAATTATTTTTGAGTTATAATTGTTTTTGGAAGATTCTGAGTAAAGATGATTGCTTTGGGACAGTGGCTTTCAATAGTTTAGAACACAACTCAAAGTAAAAATACTATATAACTGAAATGGGAGTTTTGTAAAATAAATTATACTTACCTTTGCAATGTGAGATCTTCTTTGTTATTTTGTCTTCTCTCCTCCATTCTTCTCATCTATTAAAAATAATGCTGGTCGCCCTAACCGGTTTGGCTCAGTGGATAGAGTGTCGGCCTGTGGACTGAAGGGTCCCAGATTTGATTCCGGTCAAGGGCATGTACCTTGGCTGCGGGCACATCCCCAGTAGGGGTGTGCAGGAGGCAGCTGATTGATGTTTCTCGCTTGTTGATGTTTCTAACTCTCTATCCCTCTCCCTTCCTCTCTGTAAAAAAAAAAAAAATCAATAAAATATATTTAAAAAATAATAATGCTGGTCAAGAATCACCAAAATTATTTCACAACCTACTAATGAGTAATGATGATCTGCAGTCTGGAAACCATTGCTGTAAGACCCTCTGAGAAGCAACCTAATATCTTTATTAAAATAAATATCTGTATTAAATATTTATTTTAAAATAATGTTTGTAAAGAAAAGCACACTTATATTTAAGCCATCCTACGCTCAGGAGGACAAAACCAAGATTCCTTTGGTGGCAGCCCATCCCAATTTTAGGCATAGCGCCTAGGATGAAATAGCTTCTGGAATGCTACAGAATGACAGTAAAATTTAAAAAAAAAATCAACCAAATAGAGAATCAAAGTCCTCATAGCCAACCATTGAATTGATGTAAACCTTCTGTTCTGGGATGATAGAAAGGAGGGGTGTAATGGGGGTGGAGGACGCAGGGAGGTTGAGAAGGAGCAAGATTTAAGAGAATGGATGATGTAAGTGGAAAGTTACTGGATCTTCCTCACACAAATGATCTTCCCAATAGAGTGCTAGATTATCTATGATCTTGTAACTGATAGTCGTCCTCATTTGCCCTTTCTCTCTCTCTCCTAAGAGGAGAAACATTCGGAATTAAACTAAGGCATCATCATCCTAAGAATGTGCTATTGGAGTTGGCTGGAGCCTATGAGGGTAATGAGAGAGCAAACACATCATTAGTGCACAATTCAAGCAGCCCAAGTAAATGAACACAACAGCGGAAGGCTGTGGGAAGATCACTGAAGACAAGAAATGGTTTTTAAAAGGAAGGGAAAGTATAAATTTCCAATCTACCTATTAATGTAAGGAAGTGTTTTGAAGGGTTCTTTTTATAGTAGGTTAAAAAAAAAGTTAAAGGCAAATGAACCAAAATCTCTGAGTTACACAATGTTACTACTTTCAGATCAAATTAAAAATACAAAAAAATTAAACAAGATTTATTACTCTGAAATATTTCATGATTGAAAAAGTACCCAGAGTGCCTAGGAGTTTGAACACTTAAAAACCCTGGAGACAATAGAAAACATATTGGAGGGATCAAAAATAAAAGAAATAAACAAGAAATAAACAAAAACATTGTCCTAAAATCCACTGGAGAACCAATTGAAGTGGCACTAAGTAGATCCATAAAAGGAATTACATGGGGGAACGTTTAGACCACCAGGGGAAAAAAAAAAGCCCAATCCAAGCAAATTAGATCTGAGTATCTGGGAATGAGACCCAGGCATCAGCATTGTTCAAAGATAATGTGCAGCCAGGGTTGAGAATCATTGCTCTATCTAGACCCTTCCTACTCACAGCATGGTCTGTGGACCAGCAGAAACAGTATCCCCTGGGAACTTCTTAGAAATATAAAACCTCAAGCTCTTCCCCAGACCTACTGAATCAGAGTCTGCAAAGGTTGTGAAAAGATCCTCAGATAATTATTCTGCATATTAAATTTGGAGAGTCACTGATTTAAGAGATACATACTATTAAATTCTCCGTCTGTTGCTTTCTCAATATTTAACTGTTTGTGTTTTTTTAATGTTGATCTACATTACAGTGCTTGAAATGAGCCAAGTGTCAGCACCTACCTTGTTTCACTGCCTCTGACTTCTCTAATTGCTCAGAGTTGGTGCCCGAATGCCTAAGACCTATAGGGCCAATTCCTATCTTGATCCTAATTATGAATAGTTTTGGGCTTCCCCTGAATGTTGCTAGGATCCTACATAGAATTCCTGACAACCATAGCATGGACAGATTTTTCCATGGCATGCCAATTTATTTATTCTTTTTAAAAATATATATTTTTATTGACTTCAGAGAGGGAGAGAGAGATAGAAACATCAATGATGAGAATCATTGATTGGCTTCCAGCAGCATTCACCCTACTGGAGATTGAGCCTGCAACCTGGGCATGTGCCCTGACTGGGAATCAAACCGTGACCTCCTGGTTCACAGGTCGACGCTCAACCACTGAGCCATGCCGGCTGGGCTTATTTATTTAGTCTTTAAATTAGGTATCAGTATTAACACTAAGACCTTGCTCCTGCCTTCTCCCTCTCATGGTTTTCTCTTTGGTTTCTACTGCTACTTCTAATTAGAACCCTACTCTGAATTCAAAAGTGTGGCTGTGGGGGCAGTTGGCCTTCCCTGCTAACACAATTTCTTCTTCAAAAAGGTGGCTGTAGTTCTAAATCCATACATAGAACTGGATGATGATGTTACCCAGTTGGTTCTGCTGGTACTGGCTTTTCCACATATCTGAGCTTCCTATGACTTTTTAAATTAATTTGTTCACCGGATTCCTGGAATGGACTGATAGCCATTAAAATAACTTTTAGAGTAGAATTCCTCGTACATTCTACTGCAAATGACCTCTATGGCAGAAGCCCTTCAGTTCCTGGCCTTGGAACTGGACTTGATCAAATCCCTACTCTGGTCTTCCTTTTTTCTAGCTAAACTTGATTGCATATGACCCATAAAACTTCATGTCTTATGCTCAGATGAGCTCTAACATTATTCATATGTTCATGTATAGTCATCTCAGGTTCAAAAGACTTGTAAGGAAATTTCAAAAGGCTTCTGTGTATAGGAACAAGTAGCAAAAATAAAAGAAGAAATGCAAAAACAACCTTTACTAAACTAGAAAAAAATCTTTTGCACTGTGTTTCTGATGAACCTTAACTTATTCTTAGACATATTGTTGGGTTGTCCTTAGGTAGACAGTCTCTGAGATCCTGGGGAAAGTGTCTGTCCAGGCACTGGAATTGGAAACTTTAAAGGATCTACTATGACTTCCTCCTGTTGTCATAGACTGAATTTGGGGACATGCACAACTCTGGCTCATTGAAGAAGAATCAACTTCTGAAAGGGAAGATATAAAATTTCTTCGAAGAGAACATAAAGGTTCACATGGCATTCAAATCGTAAGAACAAGATATGTAGTTGGTTTAGAATCAGGAGCTTTTAAACTGAACAGCTGTAACTCATTTAGGCAGTCGTGCAAAACAGAAAGTTGGCAGACCAGATAGTCTTTTCAGACATTAAACACAAAATGGTTGGGGCCAAATCTTGTGATTAAGAAATCAAATGTTTTCTTTTTCCTCTTCCAACCTGTTCTCGGAGTGTGGAAAGTTATATGATTTTTCTTCTCTGACTCTTTGGTTGTGGTTATTGGGAACTGCCTGGGTCTTCAGCCACTGGAGGTCAATTCAATTTAGTTCAATCCAGTCTAGTCCAATACATTCCGATCCAATCTAATCTAATCTAATCCCATTTGACCTCATCCATCTTTCTTTGGGGGAGACCTATATAAACATTAAGAATTGAAATGCTTTAGGAGCTGATATACCAGGTTGTTTACAGCTCAGCTCATAAAATATCTTGACTCTGGTACAATATCTCTATCTCTTGGCTTCCACTGAAGACCTAGAGATGTAGCTTCTAGATACTGTTCTGCAACCTGGATTCTGCCTCCTCCATTATTTCCAGATTCTATACATTATTGGTTTTTCAAATCCATTTTGGCAAAATCTGCTGCTTTTTTTGCCCAATTCCAACATACCTACATCTCAACTCTCTCCCAACTCTCATCCTAACTTTTTCTCCTGGTACCTGTCTGTACTTTTCTTCTTCACTTCAAAATTTTAGGCTTCATTTTCTCCATCCACAACTTGGCATGCTAGGAAGTGCTTCCTTTGTAAGGGTTTCCTTTCAAGTATACGCAGAGATATGTATGAGCATCTGGTATCAGCCTTTTGTTCAACTTCAGCCCCGGTGAAATATGGATACAGATACTCTGAGCAATAGAGAAAAAGGAAAGATTACTGAGAACGGACATCAGAGAAATGCCTTTATGTCTAGAAAATGTTAAGAACCTGCTTTGGCCACAGTTGAGCAGTTGTATGTCTGGATTCCAGTCACTTTATTTCTGGTCTCTATGGGGTAGCTAGATTCCCAAGAGGAAGTAGGGAGTAGTAGTGAAAGGTAGCTGCTGGCTCTTGTTTCTTATGAGGAAAGGGGTGAAGCCAAAGCTTCTAGTCAGCAGGAAAACACCCAGGAGGGTCTTTCTGGTTTGTTAAAATATGGGAATACTGCTCTACTAATTGATAAACAGCTATTGCCCCATGCTTCCACCCACCCCTCCTTTTTGTCCCAGTGGCCTGGCTGCCTTCACAGGTTCCTCTCATGCCTCCAGTAGCTAAAAGTTTAATATTTGTGGGTCCAGGGCTCAATCCCTGATTAAATATTGTGAAAATCATTCTTGGATGACCACTCTTGATTCTGGTAGTAATTTGATACTTAGAGTCTCTTTAAGAACAGACAGGAAAGATCATCTTAGGAATTACTGTGCTTATAATTTGCCTCCTGAGTTAAATTCCTTAGGGGCTGCCCAGGTTCATCCTACTCCTTTTGCTTCACCTCGTCTCACACATTTGGTATTTGACTATCCATCTGATAACCTAATCTTCCTGTCCTGTCCTCCACCCATGGAGGAACTGGTTGGTTCCAAATCTGATGAGCAGGTTCTTCCCAGATGTTCACTCAACACCCCCAGGCCGCCATGTTATAGCCAGCTTCTCTGCTGCAGCCACTAGGGGCAATCAGGTACCAGTGAAGACCAGTGCTTCCTGTCATTCCTCTACCCAACAGTATCATGGTGGAAGAAAGAGGGAGCATTGGAATCAGATAGACGTATGTTTGAAATCCAACTTGTCTTTACTACCCAGTAAACAACTGGATTTTTATGAAATTGTGTGTTTTTTTAATATGCGAAATAAAGGTTTATATTACTTTATAAGGATGAAGAGTAAATGAAATGATGCAGTTGTAGTGATCCACTTATTTTTTTGGTCTGCCCAGCATCTCTCTTTAGGGAACCACCCCTTCCTATTCTTATTCTACATGGTTTGACAATGGGAATAGTCACATGCCCCAGGAGCCAAAGTACTCAATTGCCCTTGGCCACACTGGTTGGATTGGTTCTGATATGGGCATATGAACTAAATGTAGCCAATTAAAATCTTACCTGAGAATTTGCTGAAACAATCTACAAAAAGGTATTCTTTTTCATGAGTACATTTTGAATAGGCAGTAGGAGAAAAAGAATTATTATTTTTTGTGTGATTTACATGCAGTGTGTTATATGTATTTTGAAAATAATGGTGTTTTTCCACTTGTAATCTAAAGAGTTTTGGTATGTATATAAAGCCCCAAATATACATATATATTTTATATCAATACATATTTAGAGCACTAAATTAATTATTGATTCAGTGGTAGCTGTATTAGTTCATCCTTAAATTAGCTTAAGAGAAAAGGGAATGTTTTGGTTCAAATGACCTAGGACTAGGATGGGGTGTTGAAGTGATGAACTGGCCCTTAGAGAATCCAGGAACTCTGAGATGAGGGGCTGATGGCTGTTTTCAGGCTGCCCGCACCCCCTTCAGGGTGGGGGTCCCCACTGGGGTGCCTGGCCAGCCTGGATGAGTGGCTGAGGGCTGGTTTCAGGTGGGCCAAGCCTGCAACTGAAGCTCCCAGTCTCTCTTTTTCTTTTTTTTTTTTTATTCTGGGATTTATTTACCTTCTGTAATTGAAACTTTGTTGCACCTCCGGCTCCGAGGCTGGCTGGCTGAAAGCAGGTATCTGGGGTTTGTTTAGCTTCTATAATTGCAACATTGTTGCATCTGGAGCTCAGAGCCAGGCTGCGGCAGGTGGGGAACCTTGGCTTCCTCCATCACTGGAGCAAGCAAGCCTCCTGTTCGCTTCAGCTGCGTGGCTGCCGGCCTCCATCTTGGTTGGCAGTTAATTTGCATACCCTGCTGATTAGCCAATGGGAAGCATAGCGGAGGTATGGTTAATTACCATGTTTGTCTATTATTAGATAGGATAAGGATGAAGAGTAAATGAAATGATGCAGTTGTAGTGATCCACTTATTTTTTTGGTCTGCCCAGCATCTCTCTTTAGGGAACCACCCCTTCCTATTCTTATTCTACATGGTTTGACAATGGGAATAGTCACATGCCCCAGGAGCCAAAGTACTCAATTGCCCTTGGCCACACTGGTTGGATTGGTTCTGATATGGGCATATGACCTAAATGTAGCCAATTAAAATCTTCCCTGAGAATTTGCTGAAACAATCTACAAAACGGTATTCTTTTTCATGAGTACATTTTGAATAGTCAGTAGGAGAAAAAGAATTATTATTTTTTTTGTGATTTACATGCAGTGTGTTATATGTATTTTGAAAATAATGGTGTTTTTCCACTTGCAATCTAAAGAGTTTTGGTATGTATATAAAGCCCCAAATATACATATATATTTTATATCAATACATATTTAGAGCACTAAATTAATTATTGATTCAGTGGTAGCTGTATTAGTTCATCCTTAAATTAGCTTAAGAGAAAAGGGAATGTTTTGGTTCAAATGACCTAGGACTAGGATGGGGTGTTGAAGTGATGAACTGGCCCTTAGAGAATCCAGGAACTCTGAGAGTGTCATCTCTGCTTCCCTAATGTCCATTGGCTTTATATCCCTACTGCAAATGAGTTATTAAATTGGGACGGAGACATTACTAGGGACAACTTTAGGTGTTCATAATCTCAATTTGGTAACTCCCGAGAAAAAAGAAAACATTTTTTTCTCTCTCAATGTCTTTGAAGGCAAATTTACAAAAGCACAAATTCCTAAAACTCAGGTTGGTCTGTCTTGAGTCACTTGGCCATTGCTTAGCCAATCTCTTAGACATACATGTACATATGTGTGTACATATGGAGAGGGAGATAGTTCCCAAAAGAAAGGAGATACAATTACTCCCCAAAAAGGTGGGAAGAAATGCTGAATAGACTAAAACAGTGTCTGCTACTAATATTGTCATCATCACCTTCATTCTAATTCTATGAATATTATTAATCACCACCACCATCATTATTATTACTCCTTCAGGAAGTGTACACATTACAGTTTTTGGCTGTTGGACTAATTTTCATGTATGGGGACATTTGATAGTAAAGGGAGATGGATTTGGTAAAAGAAAGTAGTATTTAGCCCTTTTGACAGTAAAAATTAACCTGCTATCTCTGGCAACAGCATATATACATGGTATTTCTTTAAGAGGAAAAAGCCATCATTCCTAAGTTATGGTGAGCACAATCTTCCACTTAGAAATGTTAGTGTTAGGGTTGAAGCTTCATGAAAAAACATGTTAGGTATGCAGAAATTTCATGGACCTAGTGCTCCTAGAAACAGTGTCCTCATCTGAGAGACATTCACATCCCATATAACAGCCTGGTGCACTTTGTGGCTACTTAATGAATGTAAATTCAGTATGATTCTTTTATCAGGGGAGCAAAGACAATATCTTTCAATAGTTCATTTTCTATATGTCACATCTTTGGTAATAAGGTACCAAAAGGGATATTTCTGGCTGTGGTTGGTTAATATTGATCCATGTACATTAGAAGATATTCAAAATATCATTATTTATCCATTTTCTCCAGCAATATATATTTGAATTTTTAATGTAATTGGCTTTATTTAAAAATAAATAAATAAAAGTCTCATAGTATAGCACAGGGGTCCTCAAACTTTTTAAACAGGGGACCAGTTCACTGTCCCTCAGACCGTTGGAGGGCCAGACTATAGTTTAAAACAAAACAAAACTATGAACAAATTCCTGTGCACACTGCACATATCTTATTTTGAAGTAAAAAAACAAAACGGGAACAAATACAATATTTGTATTTGCATGTGGCCCGCAGGCCGTAGTTTGAGGACCCCTGGTATAGCACATGATAGTTGACATGATAACTAATTTCCCTAGTATTTTGTGGAATTGAAAATTTAATAAATGCAGAGTATATGTAGGCAAATTTACAAAGGCACATAATAGAATTTCTGCTTCATATAAATTAGCAAGTCATTTGGAGCTTTTGTGGTTCTTGGTGATAAACTGTATTATATCAGCTTTTGAAGAAATAGATTTTAATTTCTCTAAATTGTACGCATCTAGGCCTTTATCATTTCATATTAACATGCTCTTCTTCTTACCAGAATAGGAACATTCATATTCCCTACTAAAAAAAAATCTATAACTTTTTCAAACCAGAGAATTGGTAACACTGCCAGAATTACATTCTGATTTCAGAAACAGAGAAGAGAGATAATTGCCCATTAGACTCCCCTACCTATCTTTTACTTGCCTATCTTTGACTCCATTTTGTGGTAGCATCACCAAATTTAGTATGTCCCAAATATTGCCTTGGTCATACTTATACTAAAAAATGTGTTGTTTATCTGTAATTCAAATTTAACTGGGCATCCCTACCCTAAAGAGCATTACTAGACTTTCCCCTCAGAAATAGTGTGCACTCATATTCTTTTTAAATGTCTTCCTGCTAAAATATGCACAAGGCAAAGAATCCAACCCCATTTAGAGAGATAAACCTGTATGCAGCTCTTATGGCCCATCTTAGCTTGCTGGTATACCCATAGAAACATAAATCTGACTGAAAACAAACCTTTAAGGGAAGTAAATCTTTCTTGGTAGTCCCTTGAGGGTACACAGAACATCACACAATAAATCTTAGAGGATGTCTTCTTTCCCTGTCTCTCTCCAAAGTCTTACTCTGTGAGGAATTTCTTTCCAGTCTTGCTTTCTTTCCTCCCCATTCCCTCCCCCCAGACTCCTCTCTCTACTCCAATCCCCTTTTATGTTTAGTTATCTTCTACAGGCTTCTTCCATTTGCATCCTCACACATATTCCAACAGATTTGGAGGAAGGAAGGGATAAAAGGAGGAAATGCTGTGGAAGCAGGTTTATACTGCCATATCACCCCACCCCTTACCCATACACCAAACACTACAACAAATGAAATACTTGTAATCACTATATGGATGGGAAGTTGGATTAAACTTAACCTTTTTCTAACTTTTCTTCCAAAACTAAGATGATGTAAATTCCTTACAATATACCCCCTTAGCATTGTTTGCAATTATATTTCCTCCAATGTCTTACGTGGTGACCTCTAACATAAAATATAAAATAAGCAAGCTCTTTTCCTTTTTTGTTTTTAGCTAGCAAGGTCATACCAGAAGCTCAGAAATTATTTCACACAGGCACAATTCCATATTCTGCCCTCCCTCTGGATAAATTGAGCTTGTCTACAGTAATTTCTTTGCATTTCCATATCCACACACTTATTATAGCTGCCATCGTCCAGCAATATTTTCCCCACTCATCATCATAACAGCTTATAAGTATTTGATGGGATTAAACAGAGCCAACCCAATTCTGTCATTTAAGAGCCAAATTCATGAGTCCAGGCATCACTGTGTAGTGATATGCTGTCTAGAAGCACATTCTTGCTGGCTGCCATCTGTATGGTGTGTGGGTGGGTCAACCTGCTTTTAAGTTTCAGAGTCAGGTAGACAATACAGCAAAGCAGATGAACTGTGATGTTAATAGTTTAATTTCTTCATTAAAAACCACCCCTGGATTTTATTTTTTAGTTATTTATTTCAAATATATTTTTATTGATTTTAGAGAGGAAGAGAGAGGGGGAGAGATATTGAAACACCAGTAATTAGAGAGAATCATTGATCGGCTGCCTCCTGCATGCCCCCTACTGGGGATCGAACCTTGACCAGATATGGCCTTGACCAGAATCAAACCTGGGACCCTTCAGTCTGCAGGTTGACGTTCTACCGACTGAGCCAAACCAGCTAGGGCATGAATTTTATTTTTTTAAAGTTTTATACAATCTATGCCTGGTGACAGTCAAGTGCAGGCATGAAAATAGCTGTTTATATTTTCTTTGCCCAGAATAAATAATGATTATTATGGGTATGGATGAAAAAAATGTTTGTTTACTTTATGGTCCTTATATTAAGACATCAACACCCCAACAACAGCTAAGGAAAGGCAGGCTGGAAATGGATAATAACAACAATAATGATAATTTAATATTAGCAATAGTATATCTCATATTTCAAATTATCAGCCTGATGCATTTTAAAACAATTGTACAGAGACAAATTTGAAAATGTGATTTAAAAAATATTATAATGCCAAAGGCTAGACTGCATTCATGAGGAGAATAAAAAGAGCATTGACTCTAATTGAAAGCAGAAGGAAAGCTATCCTGCCTCTTTACTAGTGTATACAGTTTCTCATTTTGTAAATGCTGTGCTCTAACTTTGTTCATATAGAAAGTAGAAAAACATCCAGTTGAAAATTTGTTAATTTAGCCAAATGATATTTAAAAACACAGTATAGTGCCAAAAATTAATGGATTAATTTTATTTAATGGACCTGTTCTACCTTCTTGATCAACTATTTCCCTGATGATGTATTACAATTGGTCCTTCCTAGGGCTAAAAATTACCTTTTGGATTGCAGTATATCGATTTGCATGATGCAAAGATATGATTTGACCTGATGATTTTATTTTTCTGAAGTATTCTAGAAGATTAATCTGATAGAATACTGAGCCATATGTGGACTATACCAATGAGGCTCATGTGCATACAATAAAATGTTAAGCCAAAAAGAGCTGGACCCCAAAGAAAAAGGACATGTTGATTACAACTATGCAAAGGTATTCTACATATTAGCATAGAATAAAAATGGATTTGGAGGGTAATAATATAGTGTCCATTAGGAAAATGTGTGTGTATGTATATAAAACTTGGTTTATAATAATTTACAAAATAAAAATCACTGTAGAAAGAAAAGTGCCAAGACACCACTTGCTTTAAAATAATGTTTTGTACTATAAAATCATGCATTTGTATCCAAAACAACTTATTGCAGGGATGGATTAAGTATCTGGTGTTTTTTAAAAAAATACACAAAACAACACAGCAGCACCAAGATTAATATTTTTTAAATTTACTTAGAAATAAGACACTAGTGGCCTCTAGGATACCATATGCCAATTTTCCCCTCTGAACCATTTTTACAGAAAACTTACAACCTGCCTAAATTATAGGTTTACGTGGAAAAATAAGGGGTTGGTGTATAATAAGGAAGCTGACAAATCTTTAACTATAACAGTACTAGTTATTGCTACTGTAATTTATGCATAGATACTGACTCTAATTAAGTAATAGCAGAGGTTGCCTTTGGATTTACGAGGCTATAATCAGCTCCCTTGTGCTCAATAAATGCCACAGCTACAGTCTGTGGTGTTAATTTCACACTACAGTGGGAACTGGTGGTTGTTGCCAAATATACTCATAAGTCACAGGCAATTTGGATTATTACTGTGGTGTGCACTGCATTGAGAAATGAACTAGTTCATAATCACTTTTTAAAGTCATTATTGAGTGTTTGTATATGATAAGTCTTCTGACATTGATGAGGGATAGTGCAGTAGCTTGTGTTTCCCCAGAATCATTTCCAGATAAAACAAATATGCTGAATCCTCTGAAAAAATAATAATAAGCTCTCACTTCCTCAGCTATTTCTGGTACATGAGCCCTGGAAACTTAGAATTTTTTTCTACAAACTACTCAAAGGAGAGTGCCTGATATGGGGTCATTTCCCTTTGGGGATTTCATGAATTAATGTGATGGGATTTCATAAATGCCAGGAGCTTTCTGGTAAAAGTGTATTCTCTTCTTTTCCAATTTCCTGAAGCTGGGTGTGAACTAGAGAACTCTCGCTGAGAGGCTTAATGCTAGAATGACTTTCCTCAAAATGTCACAAAAAAAGATGAGAAGTGAGCAAAACAGCTCACATAAACACAGGATCTCTCTTTCTTCCTTTTACCTTCTCCTTCTATTTCTGAGGAGTTACTCTTGGCATTTGGGTTTTAAGAAATTCCACCCAGGACTACATCTTATTCTTAAACCCACAACACTGGAGCGCTCCTTATGGTCCAGGAGTGAATGGGTCCAAACCCCAGCTGTTGACAACAGGGGTCTTGTTTGTGACGGAGAGTGCCGATTGCACTAATCCCAGGGACAGCATGCTCTGGTTTCTGTCCACAGACTTCGGATTTGAGTGTGTTCACATCATTTCCTAAGGAACCCACCAGGCTCCAGTGCAATCAACAACATAATAAGAGAACCAGCTTTTCTTCGTAAGGGGCAAGCAGTGGAGGCAGATGGCTCCCTCTGTGATGTTATTTTAGACCTGCCAAAATCAAGATGCCAAGAGAGACTGAAACGAGTGGAGTTTCATTGCCTCATTGTATTCTTCCAAATAAAATGACACAAAATATCAGGTACTTCCCGTATTGATTTCCATTATATGTCAGGAGAGGATTCTCCAAATGTCTGAAAGATCCTGGATCCTAGAGTTAAAGCTGCAAATTTGGTGTTGGGATGTACCCTGTGGAGATATAGGAAATTACTATAGAAAAGTGTGTGTGTGTGTGTGTGTGTGTGTGTGTGTGTGTGTGTGTTTTCTGATCCCTCTTAATATTCCAGGAGCAGAAATTGTGGTCTCACAGTGGCACATAATTACAACTTTTCTTCACCTAATTTGTGCCACAGGAAGATGACTCTCTCTTCTAGCCTAGACACACATAACAAATGATCAGGCCAGCAGCTTTATAAACAAAGGGGCTTTAGGAAGAAAATTTGCAGTTGTTGTGCATTCTCCTCATTCAGTGTAAGTGTGCAGCCTAACTTTCTGGAAGGAAGACCTTTAAGAAATCCTGCTCAACAACATAGAGGCACAGTCTGTTTGTGGTGGCCATGGAGGTGCATCACGTCACCCCTTCTAGGGAGAACCTCCTGAGAGGAGCATTGGTCCCTTTGCTAGCTGACAGCTTCTGCTGCCACACCTCTTGATCCACCACGACACTCATGCCAAGGCCATGGTCTTTTTATGCAGGCAGCTATCAGCCAGTGAGCACGGTGGGAATACGAGAGAGGGGCCATGCGTGCCTGACATAGGACTCCTCTAATGGACAGTATGTGCTCCGGGACTCCTCATCAGCCTGACCTCGATTTTTACGGAGCTGCACTGCAGTTTGAAGCTCCTTCCACTTAGTCCACCCTCCTCCTTCTCCTTCCCCTCAGATGGACATCACCATCTGGAGGCTCTTTCTGCTCCTGATGTCTTGACTTTTCCATACGTGTCTCCAGATACTGCCAAGTGTCCCATGGGCGGCCACAGCTCCCCTGGATGAGAACCACTGGTGGGAGGTAATAAGGCTTCCCTAAGCAAGGTTCCCGCTCCTCTGAGCTCCTGTGGCACTTTGCTTCATCAAAGCACTTTCTGTGCTTAATTGTCATTGTTTAGCTCGGCAAGAAAAGGGCTGAAATCTTAGCTCTTCTGCCACTCATTACCAGCTTCTCCAAAGAAGCATGTCTTTCATATTCATTGTATTTCCCTAGCCCCCTTTGGATCTGTGAAAAAGGTGATCATTTAAATGTGAATCAGGGAAGAAAAAGAGGGAGGCAGGGAGAGAGGAATGGAGAGGGAAGGAGGACAAAAGCAATTAAGGGGCAGGAGGGGGTGACTCCGTGGTCCGATTTTCCTCTGCTGACCATTCAGGCCTGTGATGTGTTTATACGTTTGAGCCTGGCATTTTCCTCTGCTGACCATTCAGGCCTGTGATGTGTTTGAGCCTGGTCATACCTAGTTCATTGCTTCCCATTTTGACCTTCCTGCATCCTTTCTTTCTATATTATCTGTTTCTTGAGGAACCATTCATTTATTTTACTCCAAGTGTTGAAATACTTTTTGGTTCTTGGATCTTCTTGTGGACTCCTCTGCCCACTTTGAGGCTGTTTCCAGGCAACAGTGGGCAGGCAGCCTGTGCTCCCTCCCCAGGAGTTGACAGCAAGGAGCCATGAACATGACCTCACCCACCAGGGCTCTGCTCCAGAGGGCAAGCACTTTTTGTTTTGGATTAACAAAAAAATGTTCTGAATAATGCATGGTCCCAAATGGCAAGGTAGATCCGAATGCAGTCAATTAACTTGGATGATGTCAGAATCCACGTGAGCTGCAGGAGAGCCGAGGACTCCAGCCCTTTCCTTGCTCAGCTATTCTGAGGGTGATTAGCAGTGTCCCAAGGCCTTCAGCAGGCCCTGTGTTATATTCTCCAACAATAAAATAGGCTTTGGAGATTTGGAACAGGATTCATTGGTTTATTAAAATTATTTAAAACTCAGACTAACAGGAACGAGAACAATGCCGGTAGGCATAGCAAATTTATACCCGTGTCAGTTTGGGCTCATCTTGCTTTTAAAGCCAAATTGTAAGAGTGAGCTGACATAGCCAGAGGCAAAGGAACTCCTACAGGGCATGGGCCAGGTGTTACAATCAGCCCTAGAAGTCCTAACCCACAGGCCAAATTCTTTATCTAAACCTTCTAAATCTACTCCCTAGATCAGTGATGGCGGACCTTTTGAGCTCAGCGTGACAGCATTTTGAAAAACCCTAACTTAACTCTGGTGCCGTGTCACGTATAGAAATTTTTTGATATTTGCAACCATAGTAAAACAAAGACTTATATTTTTGATATTTATTTTATATATTTAAATGCCATTTAACAAAGAAAAATCAACAAAAAAATGAGTTCGCGTGTCACCTCTGACATGCGTGTCATAGGTTCGCCATCACTGCCCTAGATAGAAGTTTGTCAAGCTTAAATTTTTTTTTAGCTTCTGGAATTCTTAGTCTTTTATATTCTTCATAGTCTGTATCCAGCTAAAAATATCCTTTGCCATCTATCTTTGACATTAAGGAACACTTTGCCACTGTCACCCAAATTAGAGTTTTATGGAACCCTAAATTTGTAAGGGACAGATAAATTATTAAACTCAGTAGTTCCCAAATTTTAGTGAATAAAACATCCACTGACGGAGCTTGTTAAAAATTCAGATTCTGAAAAGGCCCAGGAATGTGAACATTTTAGATGAGGTATAGCTTACATACAGTAAAATTTACTCACTTGAGTTTGACGAATTTTGGTAATTGTATATAGTCAGGTAGCTGCCACTGCAATCCCAATATAAAACAGTTGCATTACCCCACAAAGTTTAAATACACACACACACACACACACACACACACATATATATATATTATTGATTTGGGAGAGGGTGAGAGAGATAGAAACATCAATGATGAGACAGAATCATTGATCAACTGCCTCCTGCATGCCACACACTGGGGATCAAGCCCGCAACAAGGGCATGTGCCCTGACTGGGAATCGAACCGTGACCTTGATAACCGGAATGGTCGTGTCTCTCAATGCCGAAGAATGAGCTCCACAGACCAGAAGATTTAAGCAAACGTGTGGAAAATGTATTACAAACAGATTCAGACTCCCACAAGCAGAGGGTGGCCTAATAATGGGCTGCCCGTTAAAGCCTTGTAGTCCAGGGCTATATATTTACTACAAGCCTGCTTCTATATCTCTCCGTGTCATCACCTGATTGATTCCCTCAGTTGTTTTTGCAGCAATGGGACCTGAAGCTTCCCTGTTTCCATATGTGTTCGTTCTCTGTTCCTACGCTGAACTTTCTCTGTTTCCATGTGTTCGTACACCTTGTGGCTACAGGCCTTGTTTCCCCATGCCTCCTGCTTTGAGTCCAGAAACATTTTATTATTTCTGCTTGGTTGGTTTCTGTGATTAGGCTTGCTCACACTGCCGTGTCTGCCCCTGCCTTTTCCTCCTGCCTTTGTTTTCCACTGGACCCTTGCCCTATCTGCCTGTGTTTCAAGTTAACCCTCTCAATCTCTTGGTTTATAGGTTGATGCTCAACCACTGAGCCATGCCAGCTGAGCATCCCCATAAAGTTTTTTGGTGCCTATTTGCAATCCATCTTCTCCCCTCTTTTACAGCCACAAGGCAACCACAGGTATGCTTTCTTTCCTATAATTTTGCCTTTTCTGCAATTTTATATAAATGTAATCATGCAGCATGTAGTCTTTTTGTGTTTAACTTTTCTCCCTTAGTATGTTTTTGAGATTCATCTGGGAAGTTTTCAGTTTAAATAGTAACTTGAGATGATTCTGAGCAGAGAGTTTCGTGGCCATACTTTGAGAAGCATAATCTGGTCCAAACTTCTTGGTTCATAGATGAGGAAACTGAGTGTGAATAAGTGCTTTGTTTGAAGTGAAATATTACTGACAAATCATTGACACTTAGTCCTTGGAGAGCCTTCCTTGAATCATTTAATGTTTCTCTGTCTCCCTGTGATGAGAGATTGGGTCCCCAAGGAAGCACATTAAGAATCATATTTTAATACTCTCCTTATTTTGGATTCATTTGACCAATGATATGAGATCCAATGTGTGACTATCCTTTGGATTTTCTTCTGGATTACAGGAAATTATTGCCAAGTCTTTCCTTCAATTAAGAAATATTTACTGAGAAACAGATTTTTATTCAGTAACAAAACAACTCTTCAACATTCTTAATAATAGTACATTTGCTTTTGTACATTATGAAATGCAGTGAGCAGGACTCCTAACTTCTCGTAATTAAGAACTATTAGTTTTTAACCTGACCTCAGGTTCCTCCAAAGGAACTATATCTGACTGATGATAGACATATTTCTCACCTGACTATTCCCATGCTTCCAGGTTGGAAACTGGTTGCATTGACCTCAAAGAGCTAGCACAGTCACCCCCACACACTTTTTTTCCTGGGTCAAAGGCCCCTTTGAGAATTTTATAAAAGCTATGGAGCCTCTTGGGGCCAGGGGTTGAGGGATACACAGGCAGGTGATGTTGCAGCTAAGCCTAGGATCCAGGATCAGGCAAACCACTGTCAGGGAGCAGGCTGGGAAGGTCTTTGCATGGCTGTTTATAACTCCTGGGGGCGTGGTAAGAGTGTCAAAGCTCTGTAAGGGTGCCACTATGACTGGGTTCTTTGATCTTGGGGAGTCCAGGTCTACCCCACCAGAACTGTGTCCAGACATAATATTACAGAAGAGGAAACCGAGTTTTGGGAAGACAAAAATCTACCTGTAGCTAGTTCTTAGCTTAGTCATACAGCCAGTACCCAGCTTAGTCATTCAACCAGTGACTAGCTCATGACTTTAACATAGGTCTATTGTACTTTATCACCCATCCTATGCTGTCTTCTCTATTTGCTCTAAAACTGAAGATAGAGTGATATTGGGTAGCACTTAAGCTTGTGACCAGTTTTAGGCAGAGGAAACGTTTTCAAGGCCCTCATCTTTTGATCATCTATCCATAGGACCATTTTAAATGTCAAATGATATTTTATGAAACTATTTCTCTTTTTTGTTGCTTCTCTAAATATTGGGAGTGCAACCAATGCCATAAAAATAAAATGAGTTAATCATCCTTCAAAATAGTAAAAGAAGGGGGAAGCAAACAGAGTATATTGTAAAGTAAGTAGACAATTCTAAAAATAATACTCTGTGTTTTCAACTGTGACTTTCTTTTGCTGGTCTTGACTACTCTGGAGTGACCAATTGTAATTTATTGATCCTGGACCAGAGTGCTCAGTTCTTGTCTTGAAGAGACCTGTGATCTTCTATCACACCCCCAGATATGAGGCTAGATAGATGATCCTATAATGACTTGCTTCTATAATCCTTCTTTAGAGCTCCTGGGAGTTAAAAATGTGAATGCCAAGAAAATAAAAAAGGTGTGAATTATTTTTATAATTAAATTAAATATTCACATATAGATTTGTACATTGCAACAAAAATAACAATCTTGGAAGAATTTCTAAACAACACACAACACATACTAAATGTATTTTTAAAGTCTTCAAAGAATCAAGTTTATCAATAGCTCTTAGCCTCTTTCTGCTGAATCTCTTTCTCACTGAGTGGTGATGACTATGTTCATCCCTGTACTTTAAATTCTTCTGTTCTTTTCATCTGCAAAACTCTAAATCAACTTTCAAGAGTTAACTTTAGCATCAGCTTCTATGAATTCCTGAATGTGGTGTATATAAGTTCATTCGAATATTGTATAGACCTTATTGTTGTATAATAATTGGTTTTCCTGTTTCTATCCCTATTAGAATACAGGACTATTTTGCTCATCTTTGTATTCCCAGGGCCTGTGCGGTGTCTGGCAAACAGTTGATACTTAGTACTGTCAGACAATAGAATTTATGAATGCCACCCTATTCCTTCTTGTCACTGGGTCTACCAACCTCTAGTTTACTTTCCTTCAAAGACTGATAACTTTGGCATCTTGTATCTCTTCACTTCCCTTCCTTATCTCTTACTATCAACTTGACAGACTTCATGTAGTTGATGCATCCAATATCCTTGACATGAAGTCCAATAGAATTTTCATCCTGATTCTGCTTTATGAATTCACTCCCATGACTCAAGAATGGTTCTTTATTTCACCAAAATGTTTCCCTGTCAAAATAGTAAATTCCAATATGCTATTCTATAATCTCAATTTCATATCCTTTCACTTTTATCATTTTATTCCCACTAAACCAGGGGACTTCTAGTCCCTTTCTCTAACTTTCCTGGCCCAGCCTTGAATATGATTCCTTTTTTCACCATTTTCAGATTTTATGATTGGTCACTTCAATTCATTTCTCACTTATAACCTCACCTCCTTTCACCTTTTACCTGGCAATCTTCAGTCTAACTCAGCCGTGGGCAAACTACGGCCCGCGGGCTGGATCCGGCCCGTTTGAAATGAATAAAACTAAAAAAAAAAGACCGTACCCTTTTATGTAATGATGTTTACTTTGAATTTATATTAGTTCACACAAACACTCCATCCATGCTTTTGTTCTGGCCCTCCGGTCCAGTTTAAGAACCCATTGTGGCCCTCGAGTCAAAAAGTTTGCCCACCCCCGGCTAACTCTACAATGTAGTAACATCCCTCTTGTATTGGGACCATTGAATATTGTTGAAGAAAATAACATAGCCTTGCAAATTATTGGCAATCCAATAATTTGGTATCCAATGTGCCTTTAGCACTGCTCAAAAATTCTTATTTTTAGGGAGCAATTGACTTTTGAAGTCTAACTTATTTTGGGATTAACTTCCTGTTTCAGTTACCTCTTCCACATAATGCAAGAACCTCTTGGCCTTACTTTTCTCAAGGGCCCTCAATCATTAGTTTTGCCCCAAATTCCACTGCAAAGTCTGCTTTATATGGTCTCTTTCCAAGTAGTGCCTCACCTACCATCTTCACATGGGTACATTAACTCACCTCTCACCCTGGGGCTTCCCTGGAAATCTGCTAGGCACTCAGATATTAGCAAACTCATAGTACTGGGAAGTTGACATTCTCTAGGGCAAAACTTTGACCAATGGAGATAAGTTCCATTATCTTGAGGAAAAGCACTTATGCCAGCGGTTTTCAACCTGTGGGTCGTGACCCCTTTGGGGGTCGAACGACCCTTTCACAGGGGTCGCCTAAGACCACGGGAAACAC